>NC_142163.1:8848074-9007574 GCF_024610735.1 Ursus americanus | reverse complement strand
TGTGTATGTGTGTGTTGTGGGGACTTCGTTTTTTAGTTTGCTATGGCATTGATAAATATGGATGTCTCTGCTGCAGACCTAGTGTGAGTGCTTTTGGTGTGCAAGTGTGTGTGACTGTTAGTTTGTGTGGGGTACTATGTTAATGTTTCTAAGAAAAAGACCAAGGAGATTGTGTGTGTTTATTGTTCATGTGTGTTGTGGGGACCACGTTTATGAGTTTGCTATGGTGGTGCCAAGTGTGGATTCCTCTGCCATAGAGCTAGTGTGTGTGGTGTATTTTTGAGAGTGTGTGTGTGTTTCTGTGAAGATCATTGTGTATGCTTGTAAGCAAAAGACCATGGGTGTTTGTGTGTCTGTTGTGTACATATGTGTTGTGGGGACCACAATGGTGAGTTTGCTAAAGTGGGTCCAAGTATGGATGCCTCTGCCAGAGACCTTGTGTGAATGCTGTGTCTGTGAATGTGTGTGTGTATCTGTGTGTGTGTGTGTGTGTGTGTGTGTGTGTGTGAGGCCCTATATGGATGCCTGTAAGAAAAAGACCATGGGTGTTTGTGTGTGATTTGTGTATGTGTGTTGTGGGGACCACGTTTTTGAGGTTGTTAAGGTGGTGCCAAATGTGGATTCCTCTGCTGCAGATCTAGAGTGTGTGCTGTGTGTTTGACTCTGTGTGTGTGTGTGTGTGTGTGTGTGTGTGTGTGTGTGTGTGTCTCAGGCCTTAATTGGATGTGTGTAGTAAAAGACCATGTGTGCTTCTGTGTGTTTCTTGTATACTTGTGTTATCGGGACCTCGTTTGTGAGTGTGTTAGGGTGGTGCCACGTTTTGATGGCTCTGCCCGAGACCTAGTATGAGTGCTGTATTGAGTGTGTGTGTGTGTGTATTTGTGTGTGTGTGTTTGCACAGCCAGATGTGCCTTCCTGTGTGTGGAGGTCTCGTGTCTGGGGTATCAGCACAATTTTGCAGCACTGTGTGTACATGCAACTTTTAATGGTCAAGTGTAATTTATATATTGAGGAGTGCATGTGTTTTTGTTACATGTGTGTATCCTCTGGGGTGTGTGTGTGTGTGTATGTGTGTTTCTGTGAAGCTATTTGTGTATGCCTGTAAGGAAAAGAAAATGGGTGTTTGTGTTGTCTGTTGTGTATGGGTGTGTTGTAGGGACCACCTTTGTGAGTTTGGTATAGCAGTGCCAAGTGTGGAGCCCCTTCTACAGACCTACTGTGTGTGCTGTGTGTTGAGTGTGTGTGTTCGTGTTTATGTAAGGCTTATTGTGTATGCTTGTAAGAAAAAGAGTACGGGTGATTCTCTGTCTTTGTTGTGTACTTGTGTGTTGTGGGGACCTCGTTTGTGAGTTTGCTAAGGTGGGTCCAATTGTGGATGCCTATGCCCGAGACCTTGTGTGAGTGTTATATTTCTGTGTGTATGTGGACCATTGTGCATGCCAGTAAAAAAAGACCAATGGTGTGTGTGTGTGTGTGTGTTTGTTGTGTTTGTGACTGTTGTTGGTACCTCATTTGTGAGTTTGTATGGTGGTGTGAAGTGTGGAAGCCTCTGCCACAGACCTAGTGTGAGTGCTGTGTGTGTGAGTGTGTGTGTGTGTGTGTGTGTGTGTGTGTGTGACGCTACGTGGATTTCAGTAAGTTAAAACCCTGGGTGTGTGTTTGTTGTTTAATTTTGTGTTATTGGGAACATGTTTGTGACATTGAGAGGGTGGTGGCAAGTGTGAATTCCTTAACCAGATGCCCTGTGTGACTTCTATGTTTGTGTGTGTGTGTGTTGTGTGTGATTTTCTGAGGCCCATTGTGTATGACTGCAAGAAAAAGACCATGGGTGTTTGTGTTGTTTTGTGTGTGTGTGTGTGTTGTGGGGACTTCATTTTTGAGTTTGATGTGGTGGTGCCATGTGTGTATGCTTCTGTCGGAGACCTACCATGTGTGCTGTGTGTTTGAGTGTGTTTGTTTGTGTTTGTGTGAGGCTCATTGTGTGTATGCTTCTAAGGAAACACTATGGGTGATTGTGTGTTTTTGTTGTGTAAGTGTGTTGAGGGGACCCAGTTTGTGAGTTTGCTATGGAGGGTCCAATTGTAGATGCCTCTGCTGGAGACCTTGTGTGAGTCTATGTGTGTGTGTGTCTGTGTGACCCTCTGAGGATGCCTGTAAGAAAAAACTCTGTGTGTGTGTTTGTTGTGTAAGTTTGTGTTGCTGGGAACACATTTTTGATTTGAAAGGTATTTAGAAGTTGTGGATGACTTTCCCAGATGCCTTGTGTGAGAGCTAAATCTGTGTTTGTGTGTCTGTTTGTGTGTTTGTTTGTGTGAGGCCCATTGTGTATGCCCATAAGAAAAATACCATGGCTGTTTGTGTGTGTTTCTTGTGTATGTGTGTGTTGAGGGACCACATTTGTGTGTTTGCTATGGCAGTGCCAAGTGTGGGAGCTACTGCTAGGGACATAGTGTCTCTGTTGTGTGTTTGAGTGTGTGTGTGTGTGTGTGTGTATGTGTGTGTGTTTGAGTGAGACTCATTGTGTATGCTTGAAAAATTAAGACCATGGGTGTTTGTGTGTCTTTGTTGTGTGCCTTTGTGTTATGGGGACCACGTTTGTGAGTTTCCTACAGCAGGTGCAAGTGTGGATGCCTCTGCCTAGCACCTTGTGTGAGTGTTGTGTCTGTGTGTGTGTGTGTGTGTGTGTGTACCTATATGGATGTCTGTAAGAAAAAGACCATGGGTGTTTGTGTGTGTTTTGTGTATGTGTGTGATATGGTGACCACCTTTTTGAGGTTGTTAAGGTGGTGCCAAGTGTGGATTCCTTTGCTGCAGACCTAGTGTGTGTGCTGTGTGTGTGATTATGTGTATGGGTTTGGGTGTGTGAGGCTCATTGTGTATGCTTGAAGAAAAAGACCATGGATGCTTTTTGTGTTTTTTGTTTACGTGTGTGTTGAGGGGACCACATTTGTAGTTTGCTAATGTGGGTTCAAGTGTGGATGTCTCTCCCAGATACGTTGTGTGAGTGCTGTGTGTTTGAGTGTGTGTGTGTGTGTGGCCCATTGTGCATGCCTGTAAGAAAAAGACCATGGTTGTTTGTGTGTGTTTGCTGTGTATGTGTGTGTTGAGGGACCACAGTTGTGTGTTTGCTATGGCATTGCCAAGTGTGGGAGCTACTGCTAGGGACATAGTGTGTGTGTTGTGTGTTTGAGTGTGTGTGTGTGTGTGTGTGTGTGTTTGACTGAGACTCATTGTGTATGCTTGAAAGATAAAGACCATGGGTGTTTGTGTTTTTGTTGTGTACATGTGTGTTATGGGGACTACTTTTGTGAGTTTGCTATGGCAGGTCCAAGTGTGCATGCCTCTGCCTAGCACCTTGTGTGAATGCTGAGTCTGTGTGTGTGTGTGTGTGCATGTGTGTGTGTGTGTGTCCCTACATGGATGTCTGTAAGAAAAAGACCATGGGTGTTTGTGTGTGTTTTGTGTATGTGCGTGATGTGGGGACCACCTTTTTGAGGTTGTTAAGGTGGTGCCAAGTGTGGATTCCTCTGCTGCAGACCTAGTGTGTGTGCTGTACGTGTGATTATGTGTATGGGTTTGGGTGTGTGAGGCTCATTGTGTATGCTTGAAGAAAAAGACCATGGGTGTTTTTTGTGTTTTTTGTTTACATGTGTTGTGGGGACCACGTTTGTAGTTTGCTAATGTGGGTTCAAGTGTGCATGTCTCTCCCAGATAAGTTGTGTGAGTGTTGTGTGTGTGAGTGTGTGTGTGTGTGTTTGTGTGTATGTGGCCCATTGTGCATGCCTGTAAGAAATAGACCATGGGTGTTTGTTTGTGTTTGTTGTTTTTTCGTGCATTTTGGGCACCACAGTTGTTAGTTTGTAAGGCAGTGGGAAATGTGGATGCCTCTGCCACAGACCTAGTGTGAGTGCTCTCTGTGTGAGTGTGTGTGTCTCAGGCTTAATTGGATGTGTGTAGAAAAAGACCATGTGTGTTTCTGTGTATTTGTTGTGTACTTGTGTTATCAGGACCTCATTTGTGGTATGTTAGAGTGGTGCCTAGTTTTGATGGCTCTGCCCGAGACCTAGTATGAGTGCTGTGTTGTATGTATGTGTGTGTGTATTTGTGTGTGTGTTTGCACAGCCAGCTGTGCATTCCTGTGTGCAAAGGTCTCTTGTGTGGGGTATCAGCACAAGTTTGCGGCACTGTGTGTACATGCATCTTTCAATGGCCTAGTATAATTTATTTATTGTGGAGCACATGTGTTTTTGTTACACGTGTGTATCCTCTGGGGTGTGTATGTGTGTGTGTGTGTTTCTGTGAGGCCATTTGTGTATGCCTGTAAGAAAAAGAAAATGGGTGTTTGTGTGTGTCTGTTGTGTATGGGTGTGTTGTGGGGACCACCTTTGTGAGTTTGGTATGTGTGTGTGTGTGTGTGGTATGTGTGTGTGTGCGCTGCCGAGTGTGGATGCCCCTTCTGCAGACCTACTGTGTGTGCTGTGTGTTGAGTGTTGTGTTCGTGTTTGGTAAGGCTCATTGTGTATGCTTGTAAGAAAAAGATTATGGGTGATTGTGTGTCTTTGTTGTGTACTTGTATGTTGTGGGGACCTCGTTTGTGAGTTTGCTAAGGTGGGTTCAATTGTGGATGCCTATGCCAGAGACTCTGTGTGAGTGCGATATTTCTGTGTGTGTGTGTATGCGGACCATTGTGCATGCCAGTAAAAAAAGACCACTGGTGTGTGTGTGTGTGTGTGTGTGTGTGTGTGTTGTGTTTGTGTCTGTTGTGGGTACCTCATTTGTGAGTTTGTATGGTGGTGTGAAGTGTGGATGCCTGTGCCACAGACCTAGTGTGAGTACTGTGTGTGTGTGAGTGTGTGTGTGTGTGTGACTCTGTGTGGATTTCAGTAAGTTAAAACCCTGGCTGTTTGTGTTTCTTGTTTAATTTTGTGTTGTTGGGAACATGTTTGTGACATTGAGAGGTCAGTGCCAAGTGTGAATTCCTCAGTCAGATGCCTTGTGTATCTGCTATGTTTGTGTGTGTGTGTGTTGTGTGTTTTTGTGAGGCCCATCGTGTATGCCTGTAAAAAAAGACCATGGGTGTTTCCCTGGTTTTTCATGAGTGTGTGTTGTGGGGAAAACATTTTTGAGTTTGTTATGGTGGTGCCATGTATGGATGCCTCTGCTGCAGACCTCCTGTGTGCGATGTGTGTTTGAGTGTGTGTGTTTGTGTGAGGCTCATTCTGTATGCTTGAAGAAAAGATCATGGGTGTTTTTTGTGTTTTTTGTTTATGTGTGTGCTGTGGGGACCACGTTTGTAGTTTGCTAATGCAGGTTCAAGTGTGCATGTCTCTCCCATATACATTGTGTGAGTGCTGTGCGTTTGAGTGTGTGTGTGTGTGTGTGTGTGTTTGTGTGCTTGTGGCCCATTGTACATGCCTGTAAGAAAAAGACCATGGGTGTTTGTTTGTGTTTGTTGTTTTTGCATGCATTTTGGGGACCACGGTTGTTAATTTGTATGGCAGTGGGAAATGAGGATGCCTCTGCCACAGACCTAGTGTGAGTGCTGTGTGTGTGAGTGTGTGTGCGTGTCTCAGGCCTTAATTGGATGTGTGTAGCAAAAGACCATGTGTGCTTCTGTGTGTTTGTTGTGTACTTGTGTTATCGGGACCTCGTTTGTGAGTATGTTAGGGTGGTGCCAAGTTTTGATGGCTTTACCCGAGACCTAGTATGAGTGCTGTGTTGTGAGTGTGTGTGTGTGTGTATTTGTGTGTGTGTTTGCACATCCAGATGTGCATTCCTGTGTGCAATGGTCTCGTGTCGGGGGTATCAGCACAAGTTTGTAGCTCTGTGCATACATGCATCTTTCAACGGTCAACTGTAATTTATTTCTTGTAGTGCGCATGTGTTTTGTTACATGTGTGTATACTCTGGTGTGTGTGTGTGTGTGTGTTTCTGTGAGGCCATTTATGTATGCCTGTAATAAAAAGAAAATGGGTGTTTCTGTGTGTGCGTTGTGTATGTGTGTGTTGTGGGGACCACCTTGGTGAGTTTGGTATGGCGGTGCCACGTGTTGATGCCCCTGCCACAGACCTACTGTGTGTGCTGTGTGTTGAGTGTGTGTGTTTGTGTTTCTGTAAGGCTTATTGTGTATGCTTAAAAGAAAAAGAGTATGGGTGATTGTGTGTGTTCGTTGTGTAATTGTGTGTTGAGGGACAACATTGTAAGTTTGCCATGGCAGTGCCAAGTGTGGAAGCTACTGCTAGGAACATAGTGTGTGTGTGTTGAGTTTTTGAGTGTGTGTGTGTTTGAGTGAGACTCATTCTGTATGCTTGAAAGAAAAAGACCATGGGTGTTTGTGTTTTTGTTGTGTACATGTGTGTTATGGGGACCACGTTTGTGAGTTTGCTATGGCAGGTCCAAGTGTGGACGCCTCTGCCTAGCACCTTGAGTGAGTGCTGTGTCTGTGTGTGTGTGTGTGTGTGTGTGTGTGGCCCTATATGGATGCCTGTAAGAAAAAGACCATGGGTGTTTGTGTGTGTTTGATTGTGCATATGTTTGTGTGTGTGTGTGTGTGAGGCTCATTGTATATGCTTGAAGAAAAAGACCATGGGTGCTTTTTGTGTTTTTTGTTTATGTGTGTATTGAGGGGACCACGTTTGTAGTTTGCTAATGAGGGTTCAAGTGTGGATGTCTCTCCCAGATACGTTGTGAGTGCTGTGTGTGTGAGTGTGTGTGTGTGTGTGTGTGTGTGTGGCCCATTGTGTATGCCTGTAAGAAAAAGACCATGGGTGTTTTGTGTTTTTTGTTTACGTGTGTGTTGTGGGGACCACTTTTGTAATTTGATAATGTGGGTTCAAGTGTGGAAGTCTCTCCCAGATACGTGTGTGAGTGCTGTGTGTGTAGGTGTGTGTATGTGTGTGTTTGTGTGTGTGACGCATTATGCATGCCTGTAAGAAAAAGATCATTGGTGTTTGTCTGTGCTTTTGCTTTTGCATGCATTTTGGGGACCACAGTTGTTAGTTTGTATGGCAGTGGGAAATGTGGATGCATCTGCCACAGACCTAGTGTGAGCGCTGTGTGTGTGAGTGTGAGTGTGTGTGTGTGTGCGTGTGTGTGTGTGTGTGTGAGGCCCTAATTGATGTGTTAAGTAAAAGACCATGCGTGCTTCCATGTGTTTGTCATGTACTTGTGTTATCATGACCTTGTTTGTGAGTATGTTAGGGTGGTGCCATGTTTTGATGGCTCTGCCGAGACCAAGTATGAGTGCTGTGTTGTGAGTGTGTGTGTGTATTTGTGTGTGTGTGTTTGCGCAGCCAGATGTGCATTCCTGTGTGCGGAGGTCTCATGTCTGGGATATCAGCCCAAGTTTGCAGCACTGTGCGTACATGCATCTTTCAACGGTCAAGTGTAATTTATTTATTGTGGAGCGCATGTGTTTTTGTTACATATGGGTATCCTCTGAGGTGTGTGTGTGTGTGTGTGTGTTTCTGTGAGGCCATTTGTGTATGCCTGTAAGAAAAAGACAATGGGTGTTTGCGTGGGGTTTTTGTGTGTGTGCTGTGGGACCTCATGTTTGGGTGTGCTATGGCAGTGCCATTTGTGAATGCCTCTGCCGCAGACCTACTGTGTGTGATGTGTGTTTAAGTGTGTGTGTTTGTGTGAGGCTCATTGTGTATGCTTCTAAAAAAAACATGGGTGATTGTGTGTTTTTGTTGTGTACGTGTGTTGTGGGGACCAGGTTTGTGAATTGGCTATGGTGGGTCCAATTGTAGATGCCTCTGCCGGAGACCTTGTGTGGGTCTATGTTTTGTGTGTGTGTGTGTGTGTGTGTGTGTGTGTGTGTGTGTGTTTAACCCTATGAGGATGCCTGTAAGAAAAAAACCTGTGTGTGTGTGTTTGTTGTGTAATTTGTCTTGCTGGGATGTTTGTGATTTGAGAGGGCGTTTACAAGTGTGGATGACTCTCCCACATGCCTTGTGTGAGTGCTATGTCTGTGTTTGTGTGTCTGTTTGTGTGTGTGTTTGTGTGAGGTCCATTGTGTATGCCTATAAGAAAAAGACCATGGTTGTTTGTGTGTGTGTTTTGTGTATGTGTGTGTTGAGGGACCACATTTCTGAGTTTGCTGTGGCAGTGCCAAGTGTGGGAGTCTCTCCCAGATATGTTGTGTGAATGCTCTGTGTGTGTGTGTGTGTGTGTGTTTCTCTGTGTGGCCCATTGTGCATGCCTGTAAGAAAAAGACCATGGGTGTTTGTTTGTGTTTGGTGTTTTTGCGTGCATTTTGGGGACCCCAGTTGTTAGTTTGTATGGCGTTGGGAAATGTGGATGCCTTTGCCACAGACCTAGTCTAAGTGCTGTTTGTGTGAGTGTGTGTATGTGTCTCAGGCCTTAATTGGATGTGTGTAAGTAAAAGACCATGTGTGCTTCTGTTTTTTTGTGTGTACTTTTGTTGTCGGGACCTCGTTTGTGAGTATGTTAGGTTGGTGCCAAGTTTTGATGGCTCTTCCCGAGACCTAGTATGAGGGCTGTGTGTTGTGAGTGTGTGTGTGTGTGTGTGTGTGTGTTTGCACAGCCAGATGTGCATTCCTCTGTGCAAAGGTCTCGTGTCTGGGGTATCAGCACAAGTTAGCGGAACTGTGCATACATGCATCTTTCAACAGCCAAGTAATTAATTTATTGTGGAACGCATGTGTTTTTGTTACCTCTGGATATCCTCTGGGGTGTGTGTGTATGAGTGTGTGTGTGTGTGTATGTGTGTGTGTGTGTGTGTGTGAGGCCATTTGTGTATGTCTGTAAGAAAAAGACCATGGGTGTTTGAGTGTGTTTGTTTTATTTGTGTGTGTTCTAGTGACCATGTTTGTGTGTTTGCATAGTGTTGCAAAGTGTGGATACCTCTGCTGTAGACCTAGTGTCAGTGCCGTGTGTGTGAGTCTGTGTGTGTGTTTGCACAGCCAACTGTGCATGCTTGTGTGCAGGACAACATTGGTGCATGTGGCGTGATTTGTATGTGTGTACATGTCATATGCGTATATGTGTGTGTGTGTGCGACCATCTGCATGCCAGTGTGCCAGATAATGTGTCTGTGTGTGTTGTGTGTTCCATGTGTTTGCATAGAGATGTGTGTACATGTCTGTGTGCTGTGTGCGTTTAGCCAACTCTTGCCTGTGGGCCAGAGACCGAGTATAGGTGTGGTAGTTCCCGGTCTATGTGGGTCTACATGGGCACTGTGTGTGTGTGTGTGTGCGTGCAGCCATCTCCATGCCAGAGAGATGGAATCTGTGTCAATGTGGGTCTTGTGCATGCTTGAATGTGTTTCCCAGTTTGCAGCATATGCATGAGAGGGGTGTGTGTGTGTCCACCATGCATGCCTGTGTGTCAAGGGTGTGTGTCTGTATGTGTTGCGTGTTCAAGTGTCTGCATGAGCACACACGTGTCTCAGTGTGGTTGTAGGCCCTGTAAATGAAGGAGAGGGACTACAGGGTTTCTAGCTCTGCTCACTAAGGAGAAAGGGGCCAGAGGCAGAGGGCAGCCACATACGTCTAGACACACAGGCGTCGTGGGCATTCCTTGGGTATTAGAGGTATGTCTGCCCCTGGATGCAACACGCAGAGAGGCCAAGGGAAGCAGGGAGGGGTGGGAGCTGGCAGGTGTATATCAAGTGACCACCCATCTGTGCTGCTGACACGGCTGGTCCCAGCTGTGGGAAACTCATGAGGTTTCAGCATAAACTACAGAGGGGCTAAGAACTTGTGCCCCAATATGTGCTGTCAGCCAAGGGTCCCAAGGAGTAAGTAAGTACCCACGGGCCTTACGTTTCTGCAGAGGAGAGAGTCCTAAGGGGAGCACTCCTCCTGGCCAAGGGCCATCCTGGTGTCTGATGAGCTCCAGGTTGGGGCGGTCATCTCTGCCTCCTGTGGACCAAGTGGAGAAGAGGGAAAGGAGAGGAGGTGAACCCTCAAGGCCCAGGTTCCCTGCCTCACTGAGGGCCACCTGGTTTGCTGCTACTAAGTCGACAGGGGCTTCCCAAGTCAACACCTCTCACCACCCCTGAGCTTGCTCCCACCACCAGCACGCCCCCAAGGACACACTCCCCCAGGTGACTTTCCCCACAACCTCTGCCACAATGGGCGGAGGACCTCGCAACGTGGGTCCCAGCTCTGTCTTCCTGTTGCCTAACAGTGGTCCCTGTGTGAGCCTCCCAGCGGACCCTGGGCTATAATGCTAACAGCTCAGCCTGTTTGGACTCTTGGCCTCTCATCCTTGGGGAACTCTGTTCTTCCTGCCTCACGGAGCAGCTAGCTGTAGGTAGAGGAGGGTTTTGTCCTTCGGGCTCAGGAAACCCTGCTGAGCCAATGGCCCCTGCCAGGAACAGCACTAGATGGCACCACTGTGCAGCAGTGTTGGGGATCTGAAGCCCGATACACTCCTCAGGAACAGAGTAGTGTGTTATAGAGGTGCAATTCCAAGGGCACAGGGAGCATCCCTTGAGCCACTGGAAAGGCTGTTCCCTCATACACGTCTTCCCAGCTCCTTGACTCAAGCTGCAAGGCAGTTGGCAGCTCCCATGGTCTGGTCCCTAGGATTCTTCATGTCCACAAGGTGGAGGTGAAGACCCATGGACCCTGCTGGTCCCATGGGACCGGCCAGCATGCCGTAGGCCCTAGAAGTCCCCAGAAAGGGCCAGCCCACCATGCCTGTTTTCCCTGGAACCTTCTGGGCTTCTTCTGGGCTTTCGGGAAGGACCTCCCAGCTATAAAAGGGAAAGGAAAGGCTGGACGGTAGCCACGTGCCCTGTGCCTCTAGAGCAAGGCGCCGTGCTGCCCTGGCCACGTGGAAGACCTGCCTGCCGTGGAATGAGGTGGGGTTGATTGGATGCAGGCATCAGCTTCCAGGGAGTAAGTCTTACGTTGCCACGCCGTCTCCGGGGCATGGCTCGTGCGGCACTTTGCCGGCACCAAGGACTAAGTGGGTGGGGAAGAAGGCCCTACTTTTCAGTCATGCCTGGAGAGACTGGCTTGCATTGGTACCAAACCAACTGCCCAAAGCTTACTGTTCCGGCTTACAAGCACACTCTGCGTGTCCTCTCACCACGACTGCGAACCCGCCGCGGGGCCGTGGTGGCCTGGCCTGATATTCCGCCTACGGTCTGACCCGGTGGCCTGGACGGGCCAAGGCTAGGAAGGGTACGTTCTCTTCTGCAGACCAGGCGAGCCGGGAACCCCTTCCCATGGCATTCGCAGTGTTGGCACAATGCAGCACAAGGCGTTCTGTGTCTAGTGGGAAAGGCGTGTGCATTCCTGCTACGTGTGTCCTGGGTGCCGTCCTCGGCTCCTTGCCGCCTGGCCTTCCTAACAGCAGACCAAGAGGCAGCTCCAGGCCAGCGGATGGCATCACCTGCCATCCTCTTAACAGGGTTAACCCAGACATCCTTTCGGGTCCCCTTTGCTCTATGCTCGTGGCCCCTCTAAGGGTTGGTTCCTCTGTCCTCCAGGGCAAACACACTGCGTGTCTGCTTGCGTGGTTGTTGGGTGAGTGTGCTGCTGTGGGACCCCGCTTGGGACCTTTTCCAGGGTCACCTGACTGGGGGACAGGGCTTTTATGCCCAGGGAAAAGAGCTGCTCAGAAGGGTGAATGCATCTTCTGTCCTGAAGTCCTTCTCCCCTAGAGACCGTGTGGCCAGTGAGGAGCCAGAGAAAGAGCACCTGAACACAAAGACTTAGAGGAAGACGGAGAGGAGAGCAAGAAGAAAGCACAGGCACGCAGATGGACAGAGCACTCTTTGTCACTCTTCTCCTGAGTAGCAAAGGACATGGGCTGGAACAAACTGTGGCCACACTTTCCCCCCCACGCTGGCCTGGCAGAGAGCATCGGGGCACCTGTGTCCTGGAATTGCCCTAGATTCTCCGGGGCATGGGCTGACGCTTTCCATACACACTGGTCCAGGGCTCCCGGGTGTGTATACGGCGTCTTGAGTCCTAGAGGAGTCTATTCGGGTAGGCGAGGGACAGCCTGGCATTGCTGGGTTCAAATACCAGGCGGAGGGCCCCCCGGGAGGAAGCGGCGGGAGGGGTGAAGGTGGAGGTGTGTCCTGGGAGCGCGGTAGGCAGGGCGCCCCAGCTGGCTCCCTGAGCTGTGCCTGCAGGGCGAGGGGCGGGGCCCTGCGTGGCCACGCCCACCTGCCATTAATTGACTGGACGCGGGGTCTCCCTTGTCCTGGGCTAGCTCAGGACTCAGTCCCACCAAGGCCACATACGTGACAGAGCGTCCTCCTTGTGCGCCTCAGCATGCCCTCTAGCCCTTGTGCACATGCATTCACCAGCCCACGGCCTCTGGGAGGACGCTGCCTCCCGCAGACAGCTAGGGGCGCCAGAGCTCCCCCTGCCCTAGCCTTTGCGGGAGCCACGTGCTCTCACCTCCAGTTCCTTCCCTCCGCTGCTGGCTCTGCTCCCTCACGACCAGGACCACATGGAGAGCGCGGCGGGCTCCGGGCAAGGCGGGGCTAACCTGCCATCCTGGAGCACCTTGTTCCTGGAGGGGGGCCGTGAGGCGTCGGGGCCCCGAGCCCAGGCAGGCGCCTGGGGGGAAGCGGCGGCGCTGCAGGCCCTAGGTACTGGGTGGATGAGCGCGGAGGCTGTGCAGGGTGCCGAGACCCAGCAGGGCAGAGAGCAGGCCGGCCCGGGGGAAGAGTTGGTGCTGGTGGTGGAGGATATCATGGCGGTGGTGGAGGTCGTGGCCGTGGAAGACCAGGAGGCTGTACAAGCACAGCAGGACGAGCAGCTGCAGCAGCTGCAGCAGGGGGAGTCAGGGCTGGGTCCCGAGACAGCCGGCGCCCCACTTGCCGCACTGGAGATGGTTCAGTTCGCGCTCAGCTCTGTGGATGCCCAAGCTACCAGGGCCTACTTGCGGCTCAAGCGCAGGATGAATCAGAAGCGGAGTTCTCACCTGGCTCGAAGAAGGGCCATCATCCAGTGCATCCCTGGCTTCTGGGCCCAGGCGGTATCCTTCCTCCCTCTGGGCTTGGGTTTGTCTGCGGTGGAGGACCGCTGGCAGAAGGGGAGCAGCAAAGGCTCCGCCAGGGGTAGGAGCGCTGCGGGGAAGGGCCCCGGCCCCTCCCCACCCCCGTGGGAGTGGGTCCCCCGTCCCTATAAGGCGCAGCACAGGGGCGTGGGCCTTGAAGGTGGGGGGAAGGCAAGGGCTGAGGCTTGTGTAGACCACGTCTGAGCAGAAGCTGTGGGCAAATGCTCGGAGGCTGCAGGGAGTGCTCCCAACACTCTCCCAGCTGTCATGGAGCACATGTCCACACCCTGCATGTCTAGTGTAGTTCCACCTGTAGTTCCATCCTGCTGTCTATGTGGGGCATGCCGATTGAGAGGCAAGCCTCTCCCTTCCCTGTCCTTCAGAGGCTGTGTCCTTTTTCAAAGAGTTCAGTGCCCACCCACAGCTATGTCCTCAGCAGCTTCCAAAGTCACTCAGCAGGCCACCACGCTTCCCCAGACAGCAGCAATACAGACACGCTGCACAGGGCGCTGCACACTCTGTCTTCTCAGGCCCTACACAGTCAGGCCGCGGGCCCAGGGATAGGCACCCACACCCATGTTTCCTCCCTCCATGTCTCTCGCCTCTGTGTGTCCCCCACCCTCTCCCTCTCTCCGCTCTGCCCTCCCTCTGTGTCCCTTCTTCCCTGTGTGGGTGTCTCTGTCTGTGTCTCTCTTCTGCTTTCCCTCCTGCTGCCACCCAACTGCTTTCCATCCTTCTCTCGCTGACCCTAACGGGCCCTCCCTTGGCCCCGTGGGTGTGCAGCCAGGCTCCAAGGGAGAAGAGCGGCCCCTTTGTGGGCACAAAAGGCTCCTCAAGGGCACAGGTCTGCAGGCTAATATTTAAGCAAACACAGCCGTGAGAGCGCGACCGAGCACATCTGGACACCCAAAGCAGTCACTGCCTGCCTGCCAAACACACAGGCCAGGGTGACGGTGGAAGGGAGCGCAGGGAGTCCTTTGGCCTTGACCTGCCGGGCGCAGACCCTCTCGGAGGCACTGGAAGCCAAGGCACTTGCTGGTATTGAGCAGCTGTGATGAAAGAGCAGGAGCTGAGTGGGTTGGGAGGGCAGCAGGGCCTGGTGGTTCTACACGTGCCCTGTCTGGCGCCCTTCCTCTCACTGGGAAGGGCTGGGTTGGTCCTGGCTCTCCTTCCATAGCGCTGAAGGCGACGCTCCTTGACCCAAGGCAGATCCTGAATCACCCCCAGATATCAGCCGTGACGGGTGACCAAGACCAAGATGTGCTCAGCTACATGACCCATTTGGAGGTCAGCCGTGGGAGACGGAGGCGAGGTTAGGACCACTGGGTGTGGAATTTGGGCAGGAGAGGGCCCGGCAGCATTGTTCAGCGGGACATGCAGGAAGCATCTCGGGACCCGTGGAGGACAAGACCCCTTCCCCTCGTCTTTCTTTGGCGGGACAGGTGGAGGACATGGGCCGTCCCAAGGACCACAGCAGTTTGATGTTCTTCTTTGGAAACAACCCCTACTTCCAGAACAAAGTGATCCTTAAGGAGTATCACCTTAGCATTGCCGGTAGGAGTGGGCTACAGCTTCGAGGGTGCCAGGGGCGGGCCGGCGGGGGCAGGTGGGCACTCAGAGAGGGAGGGGGCTGTGCAGGGACACAAGCGGGGGCCGGAGCCAGCACAGGAGGGAGAGAAGCTGAGAGGAGAGCGGGAGAGAGGGCGACAGGGTGTGGGTCCTAGGCAGTGCAGAGCCTCCCCTGAATTTTCCCTTCCTGCAGGATACAAGGCGACTCGGTCCACTCCAGTGCAGTGGTTCTGGGATGAAGAACGTGGAGCTCCCAGCCGAAGACTCGACACCACCAGCCTTACCTTCTTCAAGTGGTTGTGCGACCCCAGCTGCCCAGGGTCTAACAAGATTGCCGAGGTGGGGCCGCTGAGGCCTTCATTAGCATTGGTGATGGGAATGGGGGCCGCCTGGGGGGGCCTGGGCCCCATGCTCACCTGGACGGTTTCCCCTACCAGAGCATCATCGAGGACCTGCGGCCCAATCCCCTGCGGTACTACCTGAGGCAGGGAGGCAGCCGCAGGCAATGAACAGAGAGGAGGACCTGTCGGTGAGTGGCGTGGCCACTGCGTCCTGAAATATGTGTGGGAGGTGCCAGGGCACAGTCGGGTTTGGGACTCATGTTTGAAACTGAGGCTCAGAGGACCCTGGGCCCCGGATCACCCAGGGAGCGGCTGGAGGGAGAGTAGGGACCCTGGCAAGGGAACTCAGGGCACACACCCAGGGCAGGGTGTCCACTGGGGCAAGTTCATCCAGTGAGCCAGGTGTGAGCCAGAAAGTCTCAGGTCGTTCGGGGGAAGCAAGGCTCCTCCACCCCATTTCTCTGAACACTCACCCATGGCTGTCCGCCGGGTCCTCAGTTCTCCTGCTGGCTTTTCAGGTGGGGACAGTCTGCCAAATTTTGGGAGTGGGGCTCCCTTGTCCCGAGACGCTCCGACGTCCCTCCGTGTTATGGACCACTCCGTGGCCTCCCACAGCCACACGGCCATTCTTGGCAATGGCACTAGGCCATCTGGAGGAGGGTTGTAAGCCCTAGTGGAGGAGGAAGCAGGATCCCACAAGGACAGGGCCCTCGGTCACCGCCGCCTTAGCGATCCTAGGCATGAGGCAGTGTCACGAATACCACCCTTGTGCGTCCGTGTGTCGTGTGTTTGTGTGTGTGTGTGTCGCGGGCACAGCAGCTGTGCGGACGTGGACACCGCAGAGCATCAGAGTTGGACAAATGAGAAGCATTGGAGGCGTCGTCCAGCGTTGTGATAGACCGGTGGACAAGTCTACATGGTGCTCTGCCCGCACAGGACAGACGTGGGGGAACAGATCTTCAGGGCCAGCTCTAGAGAGTGTCCAGCACCCAGATTGACAGTGATGGCGGGAGAGTCATAAACAAGTTAAGAAGCCCTATGTGTCTATGTGGGGATGTGTATGGGGGACCCAGCACACGGCCAGTAGGAGATCAGCCCCAGCCTGTGGGATTCCGTGTGTGCTGGTTATGTAAGTCACAGGGGCAGTGCAGGGTAGGGCTTGGCGTATGTAAAGACCACTGCTGTTGCTCAGCAGGTCAGGGAGGAGGACGGGAAAGGGCACACCTCTCTACATGGGAGCCTTGTTCTTCAGGGCAGGGGAAGGGTCGTGCCGAGCAGGGCACTCGTGGCCCAGTGGCTCTGCTACCGTCCCGTTCACCCCGCTTGGAGAGCTTCTCCCTGTACCCTTGCTCCTGGAAGCGTGCCCTGCATTGTTGTGATGCCGTCTTGTGCATGCTTCCTCTAGTCAGGATCACCGCAAAACCATATGTCCCTGGAGGACTACGGAGGCGGCGGTTCCTCAGGGTCCCTCACAGTCCCTCCAGACCCACGTCCTGTCCCTCTGCACCACCCACCCACAGGCGACAGCTCCAAGGACGTGTGAAGGGAAGTCAGTGTGAGTTGTGGGCACTGCAGCTGTGTGAGCGGGCTGTGTGTAACGGAGCATGTATGACCAGGTCTGCATGCGGGGGTGTGTGTATTTGCACCTGCAGCACACATGTGACCACCTGACCATGCCTCTGAGCCGGACCACGTGTGCTAATCCGTATTGCGTGTGTGTGTCTGCATACGCACGTATGTGTGTATGTTGTGGCCAAGTGTGTGTGCCTGGGTGCCGGAGACTGTGTGTGTTTGCCTGTGTTGCGCATGAGTGTGTGTCTCTCCCGTGGGCATGTTCGTGTCTGTTGTGGCACATTTACATGCAGGCGTACCGGACGTTGTCTGTTGGTGTGTGTTTCCTGAGTGTGTGTTTGCACAGGCACGGGTGTGTGTGTGAGCTCAGCCAGGTGCACATGCATCTTTTGTGGGACCATTGTGTGTTGTGTGTGTGTGTGTGTGTGTTTCCACATGCATGTATTTGTGTGGGTCCGTTCCCATATAGAAATCTGCTCACCTGTATGGATAGTCCATGTGTGTATAGGGTCTGTGTGTCTTTTTAGGTGCACCGTGTCTAGGGAACATGAGATAGACTTCAGAGAAAATCACACAATAGGTTATATAGACAATCTTCATGCTTTTTATTTTGTTCGTGTAATAACAGGACCCCCATGAGCATATGATTATTTTAACAACTGGAAAATGGGATTAATTCCCCAACAACTGTGTAACTCAAGTAGTAACTTGACCAATTCTATGAGGTTGGGACAGTGAAATCACTCCATAAAAGCCAGAGCATATCCCACTCTACAGGGTTAACTATGGGCTTGTGGAGTTAATTTATTACCCCACTTTCCTTATGATTGGATTGATGACTTGGGGATGTCTTTATCTCCTGACAAATCTTCTCCCACTTGCCAGTGAGTCCTTGTAATTAGGATATTATTAAGGCTGGACCTCAAACAAAAATGGCTTCTTGATGATTTCATCCCTCATAGTCATATTTGTCCTAGAAGCCACCTCTGTTCGTGTACAATTGCAGACAAAGGCTTTAGCCAAACATACAACAGCTCTCCTGATAGGAGCGTCAGAGCTGACTATGGGACAATCCCTAAGTGTAATTACTTCACATCAGGTCCAGAGTGTCTTAGAAAACAGAGGTCACCAATAGATGATAGAAGCTGACTTATTAAATAACAGGCAATGCTTATAGATATGCCTGAAATAACACTTAAAACCTGTCAAACTTTAAACCGAGCACCCTTAAGCCTGGACCTGACCATTGTACTTCTATAGAGCATAACTGTTCAGAAGTTATTTTGTTTATTCTAGTTATCCAGATTTAAAAGATTCTCCTATCAAAAATGCAGATAACAGTTGTTTTACTGATGGTAACAGTTTCATGAAAAAAGGGAATAAGAAAAGCTGGGTGTGCTATAGTGCTCACTCGTGCTTTGCAATTGCCAAATCATTAAAAATTAATATTTATACTGTCCCCAAATATGCTTTCATAGTCCTACATGCTCACAGAGCAATTTGAAAGAAAAGGGAAGATTATTATTAAACCATAACTCCCCAAATATAGGCCTGAAATTATTACTCTTGATGGTGGACAGCTACAGGTAGGTGGTAGCTAAGATTCACCTCGAAGGACATCAAAAGATATGAGCTTAGAGTCTAAAGGAAACAATTCACTAGACCAGCACAAAATAAACAAATATTATGTTTTTTACCAGCCTTAGCTCCGATAAAGTCCAAAATGTCCAGTCTATTCAGACCAAGAAATGCATAGAACCGGCTTGTTAATAATGAAGGAAAAAAAATCTTTAAAAGGCTTTGTAAGTGACAAAAACTTTGCTAACAGAAACTGTCCCTAGATTTGGACTCCTTTGGTCCCAACAAAGTAACAACAGATGGTCTTGTATTACACATTCAAAAGATGGCCATGCACAACTGAATAACCCTTGGTATCTTCACTGCAGTTAGAGGCGGCCCAGAATTAGATGATTGTCTTCTAATGGGATCCAGTGGCTATGTGGCTGTAACTTGTGTCTATGCCTTTCCCAGGCTGAATAAGCTACTATACTCTGGGTTTTGCCTAGATGCACTAATGCATTATTAAAACCATTACCAAGCCAGCCAAACTTCCAATTTTTTTTTAATTTTTTATAATAATTTATTACTATATTATGTTAATCACCATACAGTACATCCTTAGTTTTTGATCCGATGTTCCATGACTCATGACTTGCGTATAACACCGGTGCACCATGAAATATGTGCCCTCCTTAATACCCATCACCAGCCTATCCCATTCCTCCACCCCCCTGCCCTCTGAAGCCCTCTGTTTGTTTCTCAGAGTCCATAGTCTCTCATGCTTCATTCCCCCTTCTGATTACCCCTTCATTCTTCCCTTCCTTCTTGACCAATCTTCCTGCTATTTCTTATATTCCATGAGTCAAACCATATGATCATTGTCTTTCTCTGCTTGACTTATTTCACTTAGCATTATCTCCTCCAGCCCCGTCCATGCTGCTGCAAATGTTGTGAAATCATTCTTTTTGATGGCTGAGTGATAACAACAATTGTTGGAGAGGATGTGGAGAAAGGGGATCCCTCTTACACTGTTGGTGGGAATGTAAGTTGGTACAGCCACTCTGGAAAACAGTGTGGAGGTCCCTTAAAAAGTAAAAAATTGAGCTAACGCTATGATCCAGCCATTGCACTACTGGGTATGTACCCCAAAGATACAAACGTAGTGAAGAGAAGGGCCATATGCACCCCAATGTTCATAGCAGCAATGTCCACAATAGCTAAATTGTGGAAGGAGCCGAGATGCCCTTCAACAGATGACTGGATTAAGAAGTTGTGGTCCATATATACAATGGAATATTACTCAGCCATCAACCTTCCAAATTGAAAACAATTATTGACATAGTCTGTGTCTCATTGGTATGACTACCTAACACCCCTTTTTGTTTACTCTTTGGGACTGGAGGGTATTATTTGGCACATGGAAGTTCTAATAAGTACATGATTAAAGATCTAAGTGATACTAAAGACAATTTTTCTACTAAATACTCAAGTAACACAAATGCTTAAAGCAGTTTTACAAAATAGAATGACATTAGATGTTTTAACTACCACACGAAGTTCAATGTGTGCTCTCACAAAAACAAAATGCTATGTATATGTTCCAGATTACCAGAAAATATTTCTGGGGTCCTAACATAAATACTCAAATTGGTGCTTTAAATTATCCCTCTCCTTCCTTAAATGATTGCTTAAACTCCTAGACTAGAGAAGGACTTTTGTCAACTATCAAAGTACTCTTATTTGGGCATCTTTTTCTTTTTGTTACACGAATCATGTTTTTCTGTTTTCTCCCATGTCTTTCCACCTGGTGCCAAGACTCCTTTGCTGCCATAACATCAAGCCACCAGGTGATCCTTCCCACTTGGGTATATCCACACATGTAGTCTCCCTTAAATTCAGCTGCCTCTACCTTTTATAACTCCTATGTATATACATAAGCTCCAACTGACCAATGCTGACCCCAGGTAGGGACATCTCAACGCCCCTATAAAACAGAAAATTTACAGAAGACGAGACTTTCCACTCTCAGCAACCTTAAAGATTAAAGAGTTAAAATAGTTCAAGAGGCAATAATGTGGGAAATAAAGGCAAAATAAAATCTAAATTTCCTTACAACCTACAGCTCATTGACAAGTCCTTGAAACAGGCAGAGTCACATTCCTCTAGGAACCCAACTGCCTCGATGTTAATACTTTGCTAAGGGCCAAAGGTAACCTTAGCCTGACCCCCAGGATCCCGAGAGACTACTTTAACGTACAAAAATTCCTTTGGAAACATCCTTTACCTCTAAACCCCCCAAGACACATGTTGGCAATCATCCCCCAAGCATATGGCCCACTGATACACATCTGAAGGGTCTCAGGACTCAGGTTTTCTCCGACGGTAATAAATGACCTTTTCCTAACAACAGCGACCACTCCAAAGTCCCGGAAATCTTGCTTCCAGATTCCTTAGACACTTATGCTATCCCTAACCCCCTCTCAACTTGAGGGTATATAATAGGCCACCCCTCACGACCCCAGTGCAGCTCTTTCTGCCCATGGGAACCTGTGCTTTAATAAATCCACCTTTTTGCACCAAATACATCTCAAGAATTCTTTCTTGGCCATCGGCTTTGAACCCAAAGATCTTTCCTACATCATTTGGAATTTCATGTTTGTGTGGATCCCGCATTCATATGAAGTTAAATTTTGGGTTTTTTTTTTTGTTTTTTTTGTTAATCTGCATCATATAAATGTCATTTGTACTCCATCTAGAAGGATCTTAAAATTTCTTCCTATTCATCAAACTTCAGTTCCATTAAAAAATACACTACCATGAAGTAAGAGTATCTGTTATCATACACTGCTGTTATGTTTAGCACCTACAACAGAGCATGCACATTGACTTCTGAATCAATAAACACAGGAAACTTGCTGATGTGCCCTTGTTTCAATGTAGCTTCTAAAGGCAGCTTAATATTCTTTAATGTAGCAAACTAGTTTTAATGAGTAGGATCAATAACAAAACATTATTTAACTTTGGCTCAAATTTCAATTAGGAATTTTGTTTACTGTTTTTCAAAGTAAGCCAACTAAGGTAAACTGTATGTAGGACTGACTCAAAAACAATACAGCTCCTTTTATTATTCCCATAAAATGAATAAAGTTTTTTTTTTTTTTTAAAGAAGTCCAATTTAAATAAATTTCTACTCAGGGTTTACTTTTCATTCTCTGAGTGCAAATACATGTAACTATTCCCTGAGAATTATGTTCCTATGAAAACTTTCAGCTCTGGTTATGAATTCTCTTTCAGCATTTACTAACTGACTTGTTCCAGGGCAGTGGAGAAATTTTATCTTTTGGGTTATTACTCTCATTTCCCACATAACTTATACTACTATAATGACAACATTATGTCAAGATTCTTTCTGGAGTTCAAAGCCCCCAGATCAGAGCATCACAGATGCCCTGTGCCCCCGTTGTTAAAATAGACAAGAATGCTGGGAAGGTTGTATTCTTCAACCTTCATAATCCTACAGCATTGGTGAATGAAAACATCTTTATAACAGGAAAAAATTTCACCCAAATATACAAGGATGGCAATGGTTCCTTTGAAAAATACTTTTATCCTATTAGTGGTTAAGCTTTTCAAATTAACTAATCTTTCAAATATTCCTATGGATATTAATCAATATTTAGTCATGAAAAGTAATCCTTTCCTCTTGTAAAATGCTTCCTCTGAGAGACTTCAGACTCTGGGAAACAAACTGAGGGCTTCAGAGGGGAAGCTGGTGGAGGGATGGGCTAGCCCAGTGATGGATATTAAGGAGGGCACGTATTGCATGGAGCACTGGGTGTTATATGCAAATAATGAATCATAGAACTTTACATCAAAAACTCGGGATGTACTGTATGGTGACTAACATAACAAAAAAATTATTATAAAAAGAGATTAGCCTGTACTTTAACAACTATTCAAGAGTTTGCACATGCATGTGCAAACAAGCATGAGGGAGGGGCAGAGAGTTAGGGAAGAGCCGACTCCTGGCTGAGGAGGGAGCTTGAAGGCAGACACCTAACTGACTGAGCCACCCAGGTGCCCTTAGTCTGTATTTTTAAGAATCATTAGATGTTAAACATTTGGAGCTACTTGTGGAAGTGACTTCAAGTGTTCGGTTTTGATTTTAGTCCAAAATTTGGGTTTGCTTTTTCCTTTTGCCCCTTTTTACCATTTCAGTTATAAGGTAGGTTTTTAGTTTAGTAAACCTTTGATGTTCCAGCATGTAAATTTTCCCTTATGCTTTTCCTTAAAAAAATGCAATTTTCCAGTTTTCCAAACTCAATTTAGTAGGCTTATCAAAGCTTTTAGACAATCAGCTTCCAAAAATAAATGAATTTTTAAAATTCCTATTCACAATTTTCACATAATTTTACTGATAACTCAATATTTTTAAGAGCATATAACAAGCCTTTGAGTTCCATTTTCAAATAGTCCAAGATAGAATTAAAGAGTAATTCCCAAAGGTAAAAATTTGTTTACCAATATTCTTAAATATAGGAGCACTTATTTCATTACATCTTAATACTCTGTAAGGTTAACTAGCTCAAGTTTTGGTCTAGGTGGAAAACTGGTTTCGTTACCATTATTCCCACTCTGTTTATTTGCTACTTTACTCTATGTAAGAAAATGGATGCTTAATATTTTTATTTCTCAAACTTTTGTATCCTCCTGTATTTAATTTTTCTTTCAACTTATACCACTCCTTTAGGACGATTTCAGAGTAATGAAGCAAACACATTATTTTGTAGCCCTTTTGGAGACTTAGCAAACCTTTTATACAATTAAGCTTACAAAGAACAACACATAATTGGCTTAGTATGCCCAACTGGAAAATAGGCACAGCTTGCTGTGGAGAAGTAACATACTGCTTTATAGTATATGCATTTATATTCAGAAACAAGGAAATTTTAGGCAAACAGTGCAATTCACCTTCCAAAGAAATTTGCTTTCCTGTTTTTTTATTTTGCTTTCACTTTTTAAATTCAATAATATCAGACAAGAAATGCCATTTCATGGAAATTTTTACTCTGAAAATTTTAACAATGCACACATTACAGTCAAAAAACTTATCTCGTTTTCATCAATTAACAATTGTGAAATTACTTTGAATACTTTTTTTTTGTCTTATCCAAAAATTCATGGAGGGCAAGTTAACGTATGCCTTTCCCCATTAAAGTAACATTTTCCTTTTATTAGTACTAAAACAACAGAAAAAAAGTAGCAGTTAAATTTCCTCTGACAAAAAATTGGTACAGAACTTGTTTTTAATATCTGCTACGGCCTGCTCTTTCAGATCGGCTTCCCCCACAACCTCCTCTGGAAGCCCCACAACTTGAGCTACCATATGATTCACGAGAAGGGTATACCCTATCCACAGAGGGTGGAAACCCTCGTTCTTGTCTGCTACCACGCTCACGGCTACTTATATAGAGATCGCTCCGGCTGCTTGAGTAACTTTCCCGACCTCCACCATATCCATTACGTGTGCAGCTATAATCATCATAGCGACTGCTTCCACCGTAACTTATAGGGGGCCCACGTGCTGGCGGTGCACCACGGGAGCTACCTGTAAGGTCAACAATGAAGTAAAAAAACTAACTACATTATGCTTTTTATGGAACCATTACACCATGATTCTAGTTTAAGTACTAAATATTTGGAAGAAATATGTTTTTATCATCCTCTGCTGAAAAGATATTATGCTGCACTAATGAAGGTATTTTAAATTTAAACAGAAATGGAAACGTAGGGGCGCCTGGGTGGCACAGCGGTTAAGCGTCTGCCTTCAGCTCAGGGCATGATCCCAGCGTTGTGGGATCGAGCCCCACATCAGGCTCCTCCGCTATGAGCCTGCTTCTTCCTCTCCCACTCCCCCTGCTTGTGTTCCCTCTCTCGCTGGCTGTCTCTATCTCTGTCGAATAAATAAATAAAATCTTAAAAAAAAAGAAATGTAAAAGTAGCATGTTGTAGGTTAAATAATTTGAAGTAAGTGTTCTGTTTCTGAAAATGGGCTGAAATTCTGACCTTCAGATTTTTCTATGCTTCATGCTGTTAAACACTCTCCCTTGTTAGTTAAAAATGTTAAAATGTTTTTGATGGGACTGCCAATTTACCCTCAAAACCAACCTGGCAGTTTAAATGGACTATTAAAAAAGTAATTCAAACATCTTCAAACTAATAAAAGGCCACACTGTAGTTTTGCCTCTGGAATTAAAAGTAACATTATATACTCAACAATCTGACCTGTTAAATCTAATTGTATGAGTTTTAAGTAACAACTGGACTCTTACCATAACTCTCATATGATTCTCTGTAAGAGCCTCCACTTGAATGTTCAGAATAATCTCTATCACGACCACCACTGTGGCCATCACGGTCACTAAATTAAAAAAAAAAAGGCATTAATGTAATAAGAACTGCAAGCAGCTATTTGATAAAAAATTTAAGTTTTCACAGTACCTATATCCTCTAGAGTAATGTTCAGACCGAGAACTTGAATGGCCATAGTAACGGTATGCATAGTCTCTAGATGGTGGAGCATAATCCTTGGTGTCTCGGGAACTTGGATAATCTCTGCTTGAATAACTTAAATAAAACAGTGTATTTTTAAAATGCAGTTACTTATATCCAGAACATATATACAAAACTCTGATAATAGAAAGACAAAACATTTTTCAATGGGCAGACTTGAATACACTTTTCTCTAAAGAATATACACAAATGGCCAACAAGTACATGAAAAGATGCTCAATCAGTTATTAGGTAAATACAAATCAAAACAAACTAGTCACTGTCTCGCCACACCTACTATGTTGGCTGTAATTTTTAAAAAAACAGTTAGTAATATAAAGAAATTAAAATCTGTAAACTAATAGTAAAATTGTAAAATAGTGCAGTCCCTGTGGGAAAGGTTGGTGGTTTCTTAAAAAATTACCGAATTACAACAGGACCCCACAACTCCACACCTAAATATATGCCCAAAAGAAACTAAAACAGGTATTCAAATATTTGCAGATCAATGTTCACAACTGTACTATGGTGGAAATACCCCAGACTGTGTTCACTGCATATACAATGGAATATAACCCCCCCAAAAAAAAAAACATAATAAGGATTCATGCTACAACATGCATGTTTCTTGAAAACATTTGTGCTAAAGAAGCCAGACACAAAATGTTAAAATGATTTGACTCCATCAGTATAATCTATGCAGAAGAGGTAAATCCACAGAGACAGAACATAGATTGGTATTTGTTAGGCTCTGGAAGCAGGTGGGGGCAACATTAAGGGTTATCTGGGGATGATAAAAATGTTTTGGAACTACATAAAGATGGTAGTTGTTTAACACTGTAATGTACAAAGTGTTACTGATATTAACTTTAAAATATTTAATTTTGTTAGTGAATTTCACTTCAACAACAAAAATCCACTATGACTTAACAGTTTATATACTTTGTTTTCCTTTACCTCTCTTTGGTATTGTAACCATCTTCTCTTGGTGAAATACAGTCATCTCTCCGGGAAGAGACTGGCTCTTTGCGTGAAGGACCTCTATAATTTTCTCTCCCACGTGATGGTGGACCTTTAATTTAAAAATTCTTATAAGTATCTCAATAACTTTTATAAAGAAAAATCAAAACAGATTTCTTTCCATAATTCTTAAAGATTTATCCATTTAAATACTATTTATGATTATTTTTGTCTGCTTTTTACATATTCCTGAACGTCTTATCTTCTGGTGTCTTCCCTATGTAAATTTTGCATAATCTTTAAACTGCCATCAGTAGATAAAAAACTTTTAAACAATTTTGGTAGCTACCTTCCACCTATCCAATGATTAAATCGGCCTCTTTACTTTCACTTGTCAGCTTTTCTTCCCTATTTGTCACTGTCTTACTTAATCCATCTCTTGTCCAAGTTACTTTTTAAAAGTCTTTTAATCATGCTTGAGCTGTTCAATATACTCTCCACTATAATGGTCCCACTACAACTGAACTATTCTTTTGCACATTCACTACCAGCCTAGTTAAAATGTTTCAATGCCCCTCAAAGATCACGGTATTTATTAAGCTATTATAATTTAGTGTCAAACTATTTTCCCATTTACCTTAGTCTTTTCATACTCTTCTTAACCATTCTTTTAGGTTTCAAGATTCCTCATGTTTTCTTGTCTTTTACCAATGTATACACACTAACACTGTCAAGAATACTTATTGTTTGCAAGTATTAATACAACAAAGGGATTTATAAATCACTTTAATGTATTAAGTAATTATCCCATTTTTCATCACTTTCCTTTATTGTCTTCTCTATAGCCACATCACTCTAATTAATTTAAACATGTTTTATAATCCTTGTCTTCTTTAAACAATCTCTCCACTGCATGGAACCAACTGCCTTTTCCTGCTTTCATTAAGTCTCTTCATAATTTTCTATTTACTGCCCCCAACTTCAAAACTTCTAGTACCTTGTATACTTGATGTATACTGCTTTCTCTACCCCTCTGCTCATTTACAGTGCTGTTTTTCTTTTTAATTCTTAAATGTTCCTGATATCACCTAAATATTTCCCATAGCTTTCTATGTTCCACTGTTCCTTCATGGCCAGTGTTTCTCTAACAGCTTAAACGAAAAATTCAGAGTGAATCATTCAGTCATTAAAACTGCTCCAGCTAAACGATATTTTCCTTTCCCTTCTTTTTATCTTCATACTAATTGTTCATGAATATTAAAAGCACAAACAAAATGTGTAAAATTTTCAAACTGTTTGCTGACTGAAATACCTATGTATCTTTTTTCAGCTAAAAAAAAAGTACTGATTTCAATTCATCCCATTCACACCAACAGTGTTATCTTTCCCTTGGGGCATTAGATGCCAAATTCTTTACATATATTTTCTAATTTATCATACCCAGTGGCTGATAGCTTAGTCTTTGTAATGATGGCAATGCTGATGTCTAATGCTTTTATTAGCAATATTATTTAAGGGCTAATTTGGAAAGTAGTGTATCCCTTTCTAAATATGAAACTTTTTCCCATAAATATTCTCTTCACATACCAATTATTATTCCTAGTTATTAGAATTCAGCCCCCCCTTACTTTTTTCGCCTAATTATTTCATTGGAAATGTGTAGGCTTCTTATGTAATTAAGACAACAGAAAATTACACTTAACTTCACTGAACGTCTACATATGAAAGGTAAATCTGATAATGTCAACTGTTTAGCCATAAGGGTTAAACAACAGTGCCAAATTAAAGAACTGAAGTTTTCACTTTCTCTAAATTTGAATATATATTATTTCATTAAGGCTTTCTTTACCATCTTGATTCCTACTCTGTTCAATCCAAGATCTTACACCTTCTCCTCAAAATTATGTTTTTATATTTGATTCTACTTATCTCTTGCTTTCTTTAAATTCTCTCAAGTAATTTCAAATTCCCTAAGGACTATTATCTTACAGTTTAAAACATCTCCATCAACCTTAGGGATGAACTTATATCTTCCATGTATTTCATAACAATATTATAATATAGCTTCATAACTAAATACACCTGTATGATTTCCTCCAATTTAAATAAAGTTTATACATCTATTATTTAAATTTTGTAAATCTATCAAGACTTTTTCTTATTAATAACCATCAAAGCCCACAGTGATCTCTGTTCTACGTAACAAAATATTTTCCATTCATTTATCATGAAATACTTATACTAGATATTTCCTTCCTAATGAGAGGATTCTTGGAAGCAGAAAATATATCTCACATGTATTTATACATTTCCTAGTATTCTCACAAAACAAAAACAATGCCTTGCACACAATTATGATTTTAAAATGAACTGTCTAATAACTTTTAGATTAGGACATCACTAACACATATACTTTCAAAGAACTCATGCTGAGATTAAGTATGTATCCACCATCATCTGCATTTAAAACAGAATTTTTTTAGTAAAGCACCATCATGGTGCAAACACAGAAAGAAAAAATATGGCAAATTGCATTTATTGTTTATAACTAATTAATAACTAACAGAAACCAGGTGGTCAAAATACAGTCCAACTACACTATACACCAAAATACTCTCTCACAAGACATTGTGATTTTCAAGAAAATCTTGGTCTTGAAATTATGACAAAGAGAAAACTGCTGACCAAAGCATGTTAGCAGGAAATTTTAAAAAATGAAGAGGGGTTCTATACCAAACATGGACTTAATAGGAATGTTTTCCCGACTGTGTGTGTTAATTACCTACTGCATCTAAAATTAGAAGCTGAAGAATTAGATCCTAACCAAAAATAAGTAAGTAGTGACCAATAAATATGCCACATACTTTCTTGAAATCAGTTTCTTAAAACAGCTGATTTTCATTAAAAAAAAAAATACTGTCTTTGTAATTCACAGCATTTACCTCTTCCTCCAGTCCCTCTACTGCTACGCCCCGGAGCAGAAGGAGCAGATCTTTTAGAAGGAGGACCTCCACTTCTTGAAGATGGACCTCTTTTAACTGGAAAGGGTCCCCTGGAAGAGCTCATGTTGAGGTTACCAGTATATTCTCCATCATCTGTGTTTAAATGAAATCTTTTTAGTGAAGTACAATCAACATTTTTTAAATGATGAAGTTTCAGTCACTGTTTAAAAACCTTTACTAAACAATACTATGGTCATATATTCATATTTGTATAAACTAACAATGTTTTCTTACATGATATAAATACAAATCAAAGACTTATTGTGAAAGTTAGTTTGAAAAACCTAGAAAAACTCAAAAAGCATTTTATAGTCACATTAAAGAGACACGTTTGGGTAAAACAGAAGGGGTGGAGAAAAATGGTAAATTCCTCAAGTAATCCTGATGTCCAGAATGCTTCTTTAAAAAGCATAACACATAGGTACAAATAAAAATATTTTTAAAAAATTTAAAGGGGAAGATACATCAAAAATTCATTATCTAAAGGAGAAATATATACAATTCTTACAATGCACTTAAAATAAGTCAACAAAAAATTTTGTTATGATCAATTTTACTGGTATTTTAAGAAATGCATATTAAATCATCAAAAATCATTTTATCTTTCTAAACTAGAAAAATGTTTAGATATATTCCCATTCCTTGGTACTGTCATAGGTTTAAAAAAATGAATACTCTTCATATATGGCAAAAATAGGTAAAATTTTCTCAAGATCAGTTCAATGGATAAAAACAAAATTGCTTCTAAATGGGATGAATCTTGGAATTCTACTTTAAGAGACGTTTCCTAAAAATCACACTGATTATCAAAAACAGAAGCTAAATGTTTGATTTTTAGACTGGTTAGCAGAAGAAACAAATTTATTCAACACAAAAGAAGTGACTCCCTTTCATACAAAGTAAAAAAAAAAAAATCTCTGAGAAGTTTGTAAAAACCATTTCCAATGATTCAGTCTCCCTCCAACACACACAACAAAGATACATACTTATTTGTGAAGCAGTGGCTTTTAATCTTTTTCTGAGTAAAGATATCTTCCAAAATCTAAAGAAAGCTCTAGATATTTCCCTTAGATATTTCCCCAAATATGATTTTCATTACAAGAGACCAAGGCAGAATAACCCTCATTTCAAAATGACAATAGAGATTTGCACTGATGTTTGCACAAGCATATATGGAAAACAAATGTTGCAGTCTTAATTTAGTTTGAAATTTATGCAATTTCACTGCAAGATTATATTTTTGCACATTATTTCAATCATTTTAGAACCGGAATTCCTTAGAATTTAGAAATATTTAAATTATTAATGTTAATTCCTCATCTAAAGAATGTTAGTTTATTCTGCTCATAGAAGATGTAAATAAAAACTGAGGTATTTCCATACATTCAAACTTACTGTTTTCCAGTCCTATGGCTGCATCCTTATATTTTAAAACATTACCCAAATGTCCGCCACGTGAGGAATGCCCTCTTGCTCCTCCACTTCCTCCTCTTCCACATCTCACACTTCTTGGATGGCCTCTGTTTCTTGGAGGTGGTGGCTTCCGTCTTCCACCACTTTCAAAAGATGGTTTGTTGGCTTGCTCTACTTTAATTGCTTTTCCATCCAAAGACTAAAGAGATTAAGTATAATACCAGTAACATTACACCAATTTAACAAACTTTACAAATCCACTCATTACTGAAATCAAAATCTAGTTCAAGTAAAGAAAATAGTGATCAGGTCCTGCCAAATATGAGACATTTAATTAATCACTGCCTTCCATTAAGTCATCCAATGAAAAATTATATGTACCGGTTATTAAAACTCCTTGAAATATCATCCAATATCAAAAAAAAAGTAATAGCTCTCACATATCATGAAAATATACGTTTTCTAACATATAACTCACTTCACTTTTGTATTGCTATAATTTAAATTTTCTAGTGTCCCAAAGGCATATAAAACAATGTCTACTGTCATTTAGAAAAGAAGTTACTATTACTTATTCAAAATGATTGTTTATATGCTGTATTATTTTTTAGTATTTATTCTGCTAAAAATTAAAAGGAAATTTCCTAATATGATTGCAGCTGTATTTACAATAGTTATAATAACGTTTTCTTTTTTTTAAGATTTATTTATTCATTTGACAGAGAGACAGACAGCCAGTGAGAGAGGAAACAGAAGCAGGGGGAGTGGGAGAGGAAAAAGCAGGCTTCCATCTGAGCAGGGAGCCCGATGTAGGGCTCCATCCCAGAACCCTGGGATCATGCCCTGAGCCGAAGGCAGATGCCTAACAACTGAACCATCCAGGAGCCCGTTTTTCCTTCTTTTAAGAGAACACTTATTTGGTCTTTAATCCGTTCTTACTCTGCTTTGCTTTTCAAATGTCCCTAGAAAATAACTTTTTAATATAGTAGTTCATTATTCTCATTTTTCAGAGATGCTTCCATTTCTTAATCTCCCAATACTTTCAGAATGGTTTATCATTCACAGGGGCCAACATGATTTTTAAAAACATAATTTGTAATAATTATCCCACATAAAACATTCTGGTTATTTTGTATTACTTATGGAAAAGAATCTTAAATCCTAAGTTCCTACAAAGACATCTAGTAGGTATGGGCCCTAGCCTAATCTAAATAGCCACAACGAGGAAGGAGTTAAGATGCCGGAGGAGTAGGAGACACCGTTTTCAGCCGGTCCTCGAGTCGAGCTGGATAGGTACCAGACCAGCCTAAACAACCACGGAACCAGCCTGAGACGCAGGAAGACGCATCTGGATCTCTACAAATGAACATCTCCAGCGCTGAGTATAGAGGTACGAAGCGGGGAGCCATGAAACTGTGCACAGATATCGGAAGATAAACGGAAGGGGGAGGAAGCCGCCGCGTTGGGGTGCCAGGAAGCGGTAGCCACTTGCACGGGAGAGTGGGCGGGGCTCGCGGACGGCACCCGCAAAACAGCAGACTGAGACCGTGAGCCAGGTGCGCGCGCCACTAGGCATTTCGCGGAACACCGGAATCCCGGTGCGCTCACTGGATCCAGACTGAGAGTGGGAGATCCGGGAGCGCGCGCGCTGGGCAGCTGGCGGCATTAGAAACACAAGGACAGAGACGCGCCCGCCCTGGAAGTGAGGGCTGGGACGCCGGGTGTGGGGCGCACATCCGGGGACGCTGCAGGGTTGAGCAGCACCAACAGTAACAGAGTTAAAGTTGCCAGAACATTAGTAGAGAACGGGCCGCAATCCTTCTGTTCCGTGACAGAGGCTGAAATTTGGCCGCTGCTGCTCTGACTCTCAGAAGAGCCACAGCAAACCGCCAGGGAAAGCCGCCAGAGAACAAAAGCCGGGAAATACCGGCTCAGGGAGTGCCCATCCCCATTCCCCCTCGCAGGGGACACAGAGACTCTACCCAAACAGGGTTGCCTGAGTATCGGGGCAGCAGGCTCCTCCCCCAGAACACAGAAGGCAGGCTGAAAAATCAAGAAGCCCATGACCCGAGGCGCCTGGGTGGCGCAGTCATTGAGCGCCTGCCTTCGGCTTGGGGCGTGATCCCGGCGTTCCGGGAAGGAGTCCCTCATCGGGCTCCTCCGCTGGGAGCCTGCTTCTTCCTCTCCCACTCCCCTGCTTCTGTTCCCTCTCTCGCTGGTTGGCTGCCACATAAATAAATAAATAAAATCTTTAAAGAAGAAGCCCACATCTCTAAGATCCCTATAAAACAAGGGGCACGGCCTGGGACCCAGTCAATAATTTGGGCTCTGGAAACCCCGCAACCTCTCTTCATCAGAATGACAAGAAGGAGAAGCCCCCCCCCAGCAAAGAAAAGACAGTGAGACTGTGGCCTCTGCCACAGAAATAATGGATATGGATGTAACCAAATTATCAGAAATGGAATTCAGAGTAACGATGGTCAAAATGATGAGTAGAATTGAAAAAACTATTAACGAAAAGGTTACTGAGAATATAGAATCCCTAAGCACAGAAATGAGAGCAAATCTGACAGAAATTAAAAATTCTATGAGCCAAATGCAGGCAAAACTAGAGGCTCTGACGGCCAGGGTCACAGAAGCAGAGGAACGGGTTAGTGAATTGGAGGACGGGTTAACAGAGGAAAAAATGAAAATAGAAGATGGTCTTAAAAAAATCCACGCCCACGAATGTAGGTTACGGGAGATTACTGACTCAATGAAACGATCCAATGTTAGAATCATCGGCATCCCTGAGGGGGTGGAGAAAAACAGAGGTCTAGAAGAGATATTTGAACAAATTGTAGCTGAAAACTTCCCTAATCCAGCAAGGGAAACAAACATTCGTGTCCAAGAGGCAGAGAGGACCCCTCCCAAGCTCAACCATGACAAACCTACGCCACGTCACGTCATAGTGCAATTCGCAAATATTAGATGCAAGGATACAGTATTGAAAGCGGCCAGGGCAAAGAAATTTCTCACGTACCAAGGCAAAAGCATCAGAATTACGTCAGACCTGTCTACACAGACCTGGAATGAGAGAAAGGGTTGGGGGAGCATATTTAAAGCTCTTTCAGAGAAAAACATGCAGCCAAGGATCCATTATCCAGCAAGGCTGTCATTCAGAATTGATGGAGAAATAAAGACATTTCAGAATCGCCAGTCACTAACCAATTTTGTAACCACGAAACCAGCCCTACAGGAGATATTACGGGGGGTTCTATAAAAGTAAAAAGGCCCCAAGAGTGATACAGAAGAGAAAGTCACATCAATACAAACAAAGACTTTACTGGCAACATGGCAACATTAAAATCATATCTCTCAGTAATCAGTCTTAATGTAAATGGTTTGAACCATCCCATAAAAGGCCACAGGGTTGCAGACTGGATAAAAAGAAATGACCCATCCATTTGCTGTCTACAAGAGACTCATTTCGAACCCAAAGATGCATTCAGACTGAGAGTAAGGGGATGGAGTACCATCTTTCACGCAAACGGACCTCAAAAGAAACCTGGGGTAGCAATTCTCATATCAGATAAATTGGATTTTAAACTACAGACTATAGTTAGAGACGCAGAAGAGCACTATATTATTCTTAAGGGAAGTATTCAACAAGTGGATATGACAATTATAAATATATATGCCCCCAACAGGGGAGCAGCAAGATACACAAGCCAACTCTTAACCAGAATAAAGAGACATATAAATAAAAATACATTACTAGTAGGGGACCTCAACACTCCACTCTCAGAAATAGACAGAATGCCCTGGCAAAAACTAAGCAAAGAATCAAAGGCTTTGAATGCCATACTCGACGAGTTGGACCTCATAGATATATATAGAACACTACACCCCAGAACCAAAGAATACTCATTCTATTCTAATGCCCATGGAACATTCTCAAGAATAGACCATGTTCTGGGACACAAAACAGGTCTCAACCGATACCAAAAGATTAAATTATCCCCTGCATATTCTCAGACCACGACGCTCTGAAATTGGAACTCAACCACAAGGAAAAGTTTGGAAGAAACTCAAACACTTGGAGACTAAGAACCATCCTGCTCAGGAATGACTCGATAAACCAGGAAATCAAAAATCAAATTAAACAATTTATGGAGACCAATGAGAATGAAAATACAACAGTCCAAAACCTATGGGATACTGCAAAGGCAGTCCTAAGGGGGAAATACATAGCCATCCAAGCCTCACTCAAAAGAATAGAAAAATCTAAAATGCAGTTTTTATATTCTTACCTCAAGAAGCTGGAACAGCAACAGAGGGACAGGCCTGATCCACGCACGAGAAGCAGTTGACCAAAATTAGAGCTGAAATCAATCAAGCAGAAACCGGAAGTACAGTAGAGCAGATCAACAGGACTAGAAGCTGGTTCTTTGAGAGAATCAGTAAAATTGAGAGACCACTGGCAAGACTTATCCAAAAGAAAAGAGAAAGGACCCAGATTATTAAAATTATGAATGAAAAAGGAGAGGTCACGACGAGCACCATTGAAATTAGAAGGATTATTACAAATTTTTATCAACAGCTATATGCCAATAAACTAAGCAATCTGGAAGAGATGGAATCCTTCCTGGAAACCTACAAACTACCAAGATTGAAACCGGAAGAAATTGATTCCTTAAACAGGCCAATTAATTATGAAGAAATTGAGTCCGTGATAAACAACCTTCCAAATAACAAAACTCCAGGCCCGGACGGTTTTCCTGGGGAATTCTACCAAACATTCAAAGAAGAAATAATACCTATTCTCCTAAAGCTATTTCAAAAAATAGAAACAGAAGGAAAGCTACCAAACTCATTCTATGAGGCCAATATTACCTTGATCCCCAAACCAGGCAAAGACCCCATCAAAAAGGAGAATTACAGACCGATTTCCCTAATGAATATGGACGCCAAAATCCTCAACAAGATACTTGCTAATAGAATCCAACAGTACATTAAAAGGATTATCCACCACGATCAAGTGGGATTCATACCTGGGATGCAAGTGTGGTTCAATATTCGCAAATCAATCAGCGTGATACACCATATCAACAAGAAAAGACTCAGGAACCATATGATCCTCTCAATCGATGCCGAAAAAGCATTTGACAAAATACAGCATCCTTTCCTGATTAAAACCCTTCAGAGTGTAGGAATAGAAGGTACATTTCTCAATCTCATAAAAGCCATCTATGAAAAGCCTACTGCAAATATTATTCTCAATGGGGAAAAGCTGGAAGCCTTTCCCTTAAGATCAGGAACTCGACAAGGATGCCCACTCTCGCCGCTATTATTCAGCATAGTACTAGAAGTCCTTGCAACAGCAATCAGACGACAAAAAGGGATCAAAGGTATTCAAATTGGCAAAGAAGAAGTCAAAATGTCTCTCTTTGCAGATGACATGGTACTCTATATGGAAAACCCAAAAGAAGCCACTCCCAAACTATTAGAAGTTATAAAGCAATTCAGTAACGTGGCGGGATACAAAATCAATGCTCAGAAATCCATTGCATTTCTATACACGAATAACGAGACCGAAGAAAGAGAAATTAGGGAATCCATCCCATTTACAATAGCACCAAAAACCATACGTTACCTTGGAATTAACTTAACCAGAGACGTAAAGGACCTTTATTCTAGAAACTATAAATCACTCTTGAAAGACATTGAGGAAGACATAAAAAGATGGAAAGATATTCCATGCTCATGGATCGGAAGAATTAACATAGTTAAAATGTCCATGCTACCCAGAGCGATCTACACTTTCAATGCTATCCCGATCAAAATACCGAGGACATTTTTCAAAGAACTGGAACAAACAGTCCTTAAATTTGTATGGAAACAGAAAAGGCCCCGAATCTCCAAGGAACTGTTGAAAAGGAAACACAAAGCTGGGGGCATCACAATGCCGGATTTTGAGCTGTACTACAAAGCTGTGAAAACAAAGACCGCATGGTACTGGCACAAAAACAGACACATAGACCAATGGAACAGAATAGAGAGCCCAGAAATGGACCCTCGGCTCTTTGGGCAACTAATATTTGATAAAGCAGGAAAAAACACCCGGTTGGAAAAAGACAGTCTCTTCAATAAATGGTGCTGGGAAATTGGACAGCTATATGCAAGAGAATGAAACTTGACCACTATCTCACACCATACACAAAAATAAACTCCAAATGGATGAAAGACCTCGATGTGAGACAGGAATCCATCAAAATTCTAGAGGAGAACATAGGCAACAACCTCTACGACATCGGCCAAAGCAACCTTTTTCATGACACATCCCCAAAGGCAAGAGAAACAAAAGATAAAATGAATTTATGGGACTTCATCAAGATTAAAAGTTTCTGCACATCCAAGGAAACAGTCAGAAAAACTAAGAGGCAGCCCACGGAATGGGAGAATATATTTGCAAATGACACTACAGATAAAGGACTGGTATCCAAGATCTACAAAGAACTTCTCAAACTCCATACACGAGAAACAAATAAACAAATCAAAAAATGGGCAGAAGATATGAACAGACACTTTTCCAATGAAGACATACAAATGGCTAACAGACACATGAAAAAATGTTCAAAATCATTAGCCATCAAGGAAATTCAAATCAAAACCACACTGAGATACCACCTTACGCCAGTTAGAATGGCAAAAATAGACAAGGCAAGAAACAACAATTGTTGGAGAGCATGTGGAGAAAGGGGATCCCTCCTACATTGTTGGTGGGGATGCAAGTTGGTACAGCCACTCTGGAAAACAGTGTGGAAGTCCCTTAAAAAGTTAAAAATTGAGCTACCCTATGACCCAGGCATTGCACTACTGGGTATTTACCCCAAAGATACAGACGTAGTGAAGAGAAGGGCCATATGCACCCCAATGTTCATAGCAGCAATGTCCACAATAGCTAAATCATGGAAGGAGCCGAGATGCCCTTCAACAGATGACTGGATTAAGAAGTTGTGGTCCATATATACAATGGAATATTACTCAGCTATCAGAAAGAACGAGTTCTCAACATTTGCTACAACATGGACAGCACTGGAGGAGATAATGCTGAGTGAAATAAGTCAAGCAGAGAAAGACAACTATCATATGATTTCTCTCATCTATGGAACATAAGAACTAGGATGATCGGTAGGGGAAGAAAGGGATAAAGAAAGGGGGGGGGGTAATCAGAAGGGGGAATGAAACATGAGAGACTATGGACTATGAGAAACAAACTGAGGACTTCAGAGGGGAGGGGGTGGGGGAATGGGATAGACCGGTGATGGGTAGTAAGGAGGGCACGTATTGCATGGTGCACTGGGTGTTATACACAACTAATGAATTATCGAGCCTTACATCGGAAACCGGGGATGTACTGTATGGTGACTAACATAATATAATAAAAAATCATTAAAATAAATAAATAAATAAATAAATAAATAAATAAATAAATAAATAGCCACAAGTAGCAGTTCCCAAACCAGGGACTCATTTACTGTTTCTGGGTCCAAAATATTTTCTGTAAAATTATGCATGGCTATTTCCTTTTTAAAATGCAAGGTTCAGCTAATATCCCTTTATCTTCATGGATAAAAACACTGTCCACTACAAGTTCTAACTAAATTACTAACTTAACTTCTTATAAAGTTCTTATGCATATGAAACTAATCATATGTACTTTCATTTATACAGTTCTTATCTTTCACCCTCAAATACAAGAAAGCAGGTAGTTTGATTTACAACCATTACTCAGTTGCTTTATCAAAGGCTAACACATAAGTACTCAATAATGTGTCTGCTGAATGAAAGAATTTAGGAATAAAGTCTATACAAACTCATGTCCTTGTCCTTGAAAATCAGAACACAGAAGAATCATCAATTGTTTTAAATAAGTCTAATTTACCTGTGTGTACAACACCAAATCCTTAGTCAAATCCAACTTCTATATAATAACAGTCATAATATATAAAAGCAAAGTAAAAAGGTCAGTATGTAGTGAGAGTCTGCTTTGTACCAGAAACCAATCTACAGAGGAAAAAAGAAAACTAACATATGTATTCCACATTATGTGAACTTAAAAAGTCCTGCAAATAATTTTAAAATGAACTTAATTAACATAATAAAATGATTGAAAAGTTAAAAAACAAACTTGATTTATAATATAATGAGTATAAAAAGATACTGCATACAATATAAAGTAAAGAGATAAAATTTGGGGGTAAGTACGCAACTTGAGTTTTTGAAACTGAAAATGCTATTTATGAGGCCACACAAGTCTTGACCAGGCTAAAAAATATTGAGGAGAGATTAAAGAATAATAAAGCCATAAAACAGATCAGGAGAATCTAAGAAACAAAGAAGCCCAAAATTCTAGAATGTTGTGACCTGGAGTGTGATAAAGTATTCAGTATTTTAACAGAATCACTGAAAAACTTAAAAGTATATAGGAGACATACAATTACTGGATTTTAAAATCCAGAAAGAAAAAGACTACCTTCTTTATTCATCAGTACATTAAAGACTGTATCAAAATAAACCCCCAACCACTACAGTAAAATAATCACTTATCAATTTTACAAAAATTACTGATTACAGAATAAAAACTTACTAAGGAGAGAAGGGTAAAGTTAGGTGCAGGTGACCAGATAATTACTTTGACCACCACTTCAACAGTTAACTCATTATTATTTTTTGTCCTCAAGAATTGAATGCCTATATGAATGTAAAGTTTCTGCTCAAGCATTAACTTTGTCAAGAATTGTTTTCCCCAAATAACAGGAATTAATCTTTCGTATTTGTCTTCCTAAGCTTCTATGCTACAGAAACACTTCCATGAATTTCAACAGCTTTTTATAAACACTATCTTACTTCTGTTGTATTATTTTTATGCAGATTTTTTAAAAAAACATTTTAAACTGGAATATTAGCATAGAAATACATTAACATATACTGCTAAAGTTAACGTTCATTTCACTCCTTCCAACAACACTTTCCAGTATTTATGTGACAAAAAGAAGAGTGATGAAGAGTCACAAGAATTTTGGCATACACATTAGGCTACCTCAAAAAATTAGAAAAGCAAAAACAATCTAAAAATACTATTTGATGAAGAACAGAGCTAAAAAATTTTAAGAGACTCTTTTACCTTCCCATTCATATCTTTGGCAGCATCTTTAGCATCAGCAGGGCTCTCAAATGTAATAAAAGCAAAGCCTCTGGATTTGTTTGTTTCCCGATCCTTCATCAAAAGAACTGTAGTGCATGTAAAATTTTAAAGTTGATGTTACATAAATGTGAATTTTCTTAATATTTTGAAAATTATCAATGTACCTTTTCATCAAAGTTCTTTTTAATTAATTAAACTAAGTTCTTTTTAACTTATGTCCTGGATATAACAATAAAAAAATTGTTGCAGGTTAAAAACTACATTTTATATCATTTTGGTTGCTAAAAGTTAACAGTGAAGAACTCTACAGTTAGCCTATATTCTCTATTTCAAAGTCTTACCTCCACAGTATACATATTTTATTTATTTGCTGTTCCTTTTTTTCCTTCTCAATAGTAAGAGACTTGTAGATGGACCCTTTCATTCATTGCTATTAGTGCTTTCCCAATATGAAACACAAATATTAAGAAAAAGTGCTCAAATAATTTTCAAAAATAGAATTTTAGCTTAGCTGTTCATTTATATATATTTAGTATAATTTGCTTTGAACATTAACATAGATGTTGGTTTTAAGAGTTACCTTCTACTATACGACCATATTTCCCAAATACTGCTTCAAGAGTCTTTTCATTAGTCTCGATACTGAGGCCTCCTATAAACAGCTTCCCAGGTCTATCTGCTTCCACCATTTTGCTGTTAGCTGGTTAAAAACATATACACATTACAAAAATAAATTATAAGCCAAAAAAATCTAATTTTAACACACAGCGTAGGTAAAATTTAAGCTGTTTTGTTTCTTACTTAAAAGTGAAACATGCGGTGTGTCTGATTGTCTCAGTAGAGCATGCTACTCCACCCTGGGTGTAGAGATTACTTAAAAATAGTGTGGAGTATTTTTTAAAAGACTTTCTTACTCTTCTGTCTTATTTATTTATTTATTTGTTTGTTTGTTTATTTATTTATGAGAGGGAGCAGAAAGGGTAAACTGCAGAGAAGCAGATTTATTTAATTAGGAGCGCGCAGGAGAGGGAGGGAGTAGAAGGGGTAGGCGGTAAGTGGCAGGAGAAGCAGGTTCTCCACCCAGTAAGGAGTTTGTTTATTTATTTATTCATTTATTCATTTATTTATTTATTCATTTATTTATTTATGAATGAGCGCGCAGGAGAGAGAGGGAGTAGGAGAAGGGGTAAGCGGCAGAAGGAGAAGCAGGTTCTCCACCCAGCAAGGAGTTCAATGCGGAATTCACAACGTGAGCCTAAGGCAGACGCTTAACCGAAGCACTCCAGTGACCATATTGTGTATTTTTTTAAAAGCGACAACAAATGTGTTTCTGTATGTAATAGTTAACATTTTAAGTTTTCTTAAGTGCACATAAATACGTTAAATTTATTTAGGAGTTCACTTCCGTCCAAATCTATTTCCACTTATCTTGGTCACATATCAAATAGTGTTCGTTATTTACAGTAGTGTCTCTGGAAACTCAAAATGCTGAGTTATAAAATTAAGGTACGAAGTAAAACTTTTACTTACGGAATTTAAGCCGTGATTATACAGAGAAAAAAGACGTCAACAAATATTGCTTAAAGCAATTGATATTTTTATTGAATGGTAAAAATTTGGTGATTCCTGCGAAGTGAACCATTATTTTGACGTCTGATTAGTAAAGTGTAAGTTTATATTCACATTAGTTAAATATTTTGTGTACATTTTTCAGTTACCACTGCATTCATACAGAAAATCAGTTTAAAAAAAAAAAAGGGCACATGAATCAAAATGGCGCCCTCGCTATGTATCCGACAAACCACCGGCGTCGATGTGCCATGATATAACCGAGAAAAGCCAAGTGGAACAGCAAAACATGTTCATAAGGTCATTAAAATAGCTTCTCACACGAGGATAGGGTTCTGTATATCGTATACTGCATCCCAAACCTAACACCCATGCATTTTTAACCCATCCCCCCACCATTCACGGAAAAAAACCCGAGAACTTCACGGGCTTTTCCACGGCTGAGGCACGAACACATTGCCGAGCAGAGGAAAAATGAAAACCTACTTTCCAATAAAAACTGACACCTAACTCCTCTAGATATCCTATGCACACATATATTTAATTCACATAATGTATGTGTTAATAGTACCGAAAATGCCTGAGAGAAAAATCAAAGTCTGAGTTACCAAAGTTCATCAATATATGACATAATATTGCTATTGGCTGTTTTTCTGAGGTATAAATTCATCCTTCATCCCTAAAATCCCGAATTCCTTACCTTTTTTTCCTCCAGCTTTCCTGACCTCTCGCCTTAAACGCACGCTGAGCGACCGCTAGCTCAACTAACTGCCGAGAAGAACTGCGCAACCTATTTAACCATGCGAAGGAACCCGGATGTGACTGGATGATTAGCCGCAGAGGAAGTAGGGAATAAGGAAGACAGGCAACGTGGAAGAGTACTGAGCGGAGAAACTCGTGACGGAAAAATCTGAAAAAAGATTAAGAGACAAAATGCGTTCTCCACTTCCCTTTTATTATTTACTTTCTCCAGTTATTTTAAAGTAATCCAGGTAAATGAAAAACTAAATTTTTATTATCAAATAGTCATCCGTAATTTAGCATTGTGTTAAATGTTGGCGGTACCTTGTCACATGCCGTCTAGTAACTTTTTAAAACTGAAAAGAAAAAATAACTGATGAAAAATACAATGAGAGGAAGGAATAAAAATAGTAACAGTACTTACGAATCCAAAGCTTCGGTATCTTTGAAATACACGTACTTGAAAAATGTAATCCTCAATAAGTACATACATGTAATGTTTGACCAAAACTAAATGATACTATAGTTATTTTGAGTGCTCACATCTATTTTAACAAACCTATGTCTGCTAATTTTTACAATATTTCTCAAATTATGAAGTGCTGAGAATTTTTATGTGTCCTATTGTAATGAATATACTGTTGATTATATCTGCACTAAAATCTTAATTTCTCATTTCATTATTTTTCCTTCAGATAAATAACCCAGCAATGAAATTATGCACAAAAGGTAAAGTTATTTTCATACATAATATTTTAGAAAATTGTTTTTAATTACAGATTGCTAAACCATTCTAACATTATATACCCATATGTATTATATTCTTATCAGAATGCATTCATTTTACCATAGCCAGATCAACATTAACAATTACTTTTTTTTTATTTTGAATACTTAATATGTGCCCCTTTTTGGAGAAATGGATTTTATTAATGAATTTTATTAATGATATAAATAACATTATATGTAATTAAATAATATACTACTATCAATTGACAATTAATACAAATAAATAATTAATATATTAGCCAGTGAAAGGACCTCACTGGAAAGCAGAAATGGAAATAATACAATGTGTTAGGTGCAATAAAAAGGATGAGAAAATTCACGAGTTATTTAAAAAAAAATAATGCACATAATGACTGTTATTTCATAAACTATTATCAGGATCAGCTATTTAGATAAAATATCTAACATACTGTCTTAACCAGCTAATGTTTGGAACTCCTATAACATTATGTTCATTTTGCAAGAAAGGAGACAAACAGGACTGTAAAACTTTTTCACAGCTTCAGGATCTATCTCTAAAAAAATTATGATTTAAATCTAATGATCTGTCCCCAGATACTTTGTTAAAGAAAACTGCTAAAAATATATGGTAAAAATTTACTGAGATATGCTTTGAGCAAGCCTTGAGAAAATGAATTGTAACTTATTAGACCTGAGGTGCCTGGATCACTCAGTTGGTTAACCATTTGCCTTTGGCTGAGTTCATGATCCCAGGTACTGGGATCCAGCCATACATCAGGCTCCCTTGTCAGTGGAGAGTCTGCTACTCACTCTTCCTTTCCTCTGCCCTTCTTCTGCTCATGTTCTCTCTCTGTCTCAAAAAAATAAAACAAAATCTTAAAAAATAACTTCCTAGACATACTACTTAAGGAATATCCTAGGCAGAGATAACATTTGGAAAGTCATGGGTTTACTAAAAATAGTGTGGAAGAAGAAAAAAATGGGAACATTACAAAATGTGATTTGCCTGGGAAAATGTACAGAAGCATGCAATGTTAAAGGCAAAAGACAATCTGGGGGGAAATAATTCTGACCAGAAATATGAATGTCTACAAAATACAATGCATCTATTGATTAACACAACATTATAAAGTAGTCAGGCTGACCAAGAAGAATCTAAGCTTCAAAATGTAGTAGTTGTGTGAAATTGAAAAAAATACTTAACCTTTTAAAGTTACTGAATCTGCAAAACAGAGATAATAATGGTATTATCAAATAGGACTATTGAGTTAAAGTTAAATAATGTCCAGAGCACACTCTGAACACAATACCTGAAACATAATACAGAGAGAAAGAAAGGAAGAGAGGGGGAGGGGGAAAGGGGGAGAGAGGGAGGAAAGAAAGGAGGAAGAAAGAGTGGAAATTATGTAATTACTTTTCTATTAAGTGGAAGCCTAAAAGTAACACATTCTTTAGGGACTGGTAAACACCATCAAAACTAAATATGATGGAACTTTACATCAAAAACCAGGAATGTATTGTATGGTGACTAACATAATAAAAAATATTATTATAAAACTAACAAACAAAAACTAAATATGATGAAATCGGAGGGAGGCAACCCATAAGAAACACTGAACTACAGGAAGCAAACTGAGGGTTGCTAGAGGGGCAGTGGGTGAGGGAATGGGGTAACTGGGTGATGATGGGTGTAAAGGAGGGCATTTGGTGTAATGAGCATTGGGTGTTAAATCTAACTGATAAATCACTAAATTATACCTCTGAAACTAATTTTTTTAAAAACTACATTTTAAAAAGAATTGGCTGCTTTGTATGTTTTGCATAAAGTGATCATCATTACATACTTTAACTAATAATATGCCTAAAAAAGGCATAGAAAGGAATGACAGAACACCCACATGCATGATAAGTTAACAATAGAAAGAAATTTAAAAGAATTACAAGAAACCTTTGGTGCCAACGTTTGGAATAATGGATCTCATTTGAAAATGAGATGACAGATGATTTAAAAAACATAATTTATCAAGAATTATCCAAGAAGAGGGCGCCTGGGTGGCACAGCAGTTAAGCTTCTGCCTTCGGCTCAGGGCGTGATCCCGGCGTTATGGGATCGAGCCCCACATCAGGCTCCTCCACTGTGAGCCTGCTTCTTCCTCTCCCACTCCCCCTGCTTGTGTTCCCTGTCTCGCTGGCTGTCTCTATCTCTCTGTCAAATAAATAAATAAAATCTTTACAAAAAAAAAAAGAAGAAGAAGAAGTAGCAGCCAAGGGTGGCCTTCAGGTCAGGGCGTGATCCCGGGGTCCTGGGATGGAGCCCCACATCGGGGCTCCACTGGGAGCCTGTTTCTTCCTCTCCCACTACCCCTGCTTGTGTTCCCTCTCTCGATGCCTGTCTCTGTCTCTGTCGAATAAATAAATAAAATCTTAAAAAAAAAGAAGGGGATAGTCTAAAAAATGTATGCAGCTGATAAATGTGAATAAACATACATACAATACAATTTTTATAGTATTTTGATTTTCATAGAACTCAGGTGACAAAAGTTAAGTACATCAATTCATTTTACAAATATAACCACTAAAAATAAGACAAAAATACCATATGATAATACAAATTATAAATTAGAGAACCATTTCCTGAATAAACACTGCAGACCCAATGGTAAAATAAAACTAAAAACATAAGAATTTTTCTGGATGTTGTAGGAAGTGTCTTCATTTTCTTTTAAACATGGTTATCTCATTTGATTTTTGCCACTATATTATGAACTACTATTCTTTTTTTTAATTTTTAAAAAATATTTTATTGGTCAGGGAGAGAGAGAGCACAAGCAGGGGGAGCAGCACACAGAGGGAGAAGCAGACTCCCAACTGAGCAGGGAGACCGATGTGCGGCTTGATCCCAGGACCCTGAGATCATGACCCAGGCTGAAGGCAGATGCCTCACCGACTGAGCCACCCAGATGTCCCTACTATCTTCTTCTAATGAATTCTTATTCTCATTATAAATATTTCTTCTTTGAAGAAGAAAACAGAAGAATCTTTGGAAATAAAGAATGATTTGAGTATGTGGAGATGAGTATTCTAATGTACCTTCAATATGACCTTAAATGACATGAAAATATTATTAAAAATGTGACTGGGGGTGCTTGAGTGTCTCAGTCAGTTTAGCTTCCAACTCCTGATTTCAGCCCAGGTGATGATCGCAGGGTCCTAAGATCCAGCCCCGCATTGGGCTCCCCACTCAGTGGGAGTTTGCTTGGCCCTTTCCCTCTACCCCTCCCCTCTCTCAAGCTTGTCCTCACTCCTGTGTGCTCCCTCTCTCTCTAAAATAAAGAAGAGGCACCTGGTGGCTCAGTCAGTGAAGCTTTTGCTTTCGGCTCTGGTTATGATCTGTGGTGCTGGGATCGAGCCCCGCATCAGGCTCCCTGTTCAGTGTGTAGTCTGCTTATCCCTCTCCGTCAGCTTATGCTCTGTCAAATAAATAAATGAAATCTTAAAAATTAAAATTAAAATAAAATAATCTTTTAGAAAAAAGTGATTGAAAATATTAAAATTGTCACATATATACACATAATATATATGTATATGTATTTACACATATACATCTCTACGTGGAGGTATATATGTTATATCTAAGAATATGTGTACATGTACTTTTTATGCATAATAATTTTTATGCATAATATTAAATATAAATAGCTTATACATATGTATGTTTCATTCCTGGTCGATTTTTAGAGTTTCTTTTAAAAAAAATCAATATTCAAAAAAAATCAACAATCAAGATTAGTTTAGAAAATATTGCATATTAAAGAGGATTATAGAGTTATGGTAAATGAAATGACTTAGTGCACACAAGAACAGTGATAATCAGAAACTGTGTACATTATAATACTGGAATAACTGACACATAGTGTTGTTATTAGAAGATAAAGCAGAATCAATATAGTTTGCTGGTGATTTTGAGGAAATATAGTGAGTAGAAGAAGATGTTGAATGATATTACATGAATAAATACAAGAAACAAAATTCAAACTATAGGGAACTACATAGGATAATCAACTTGGTTTAAAAATAAATAGAAAGAAAAAAATTGAAGGGGAAAGCTGTTTCTAAAGACTCTTTCAAAAAAGATTTTATTTATTTATTTGACAGAGAGAGCACAAGCAGGGGGAGTGGCAGGCAGAATGAAAGGGAGAAGTCCCACTGATCAGGGAACTAGATGTGGGACTCAAACACAGGACCCTGGGATCATGAGCTGAACCCAAGGTGGACACCCAACTGACTGAGCCACCCAGGACCCCTTAAAAGACTTTTAAAAGTATACAAACCAATAGCAATGCTCAATTCTTATTTGGATTCTGTTTCGAAAAAACCATTAAAATGTTTGCAATTTATGAGAAAAAATTAGAGTACATATTATATTTAATGATATTTGAGAAATCATAGTTCATATGTTTTTAGGTCTTCTTCTGGTAATGTGATAACCAAATGCCTACAGTTGCCCATTACTTACCTATGCACTCCCCTAAACCTTGGCTTGCCCCAGTTTTGGTCAAGCACTAGCATATCAAGCTCAGGACATATTTCCTAACAGCCCTTTCTGAGTATCAGTTCAGAAACATTTCCTATTAAAACACCCTATTTTGCTTCCTGCTCATCAATCTGCTTATCTCCCAGTAAGTTCCTACAAGCTCTGTTTATCCCTTCCTCTTAGGAAAAGACTTTTTCTACTTGATTTTGAGATACCTGTGGATTCTAACATTGGAGCATTATTATCTTAGGCAGTTTTGTGCTTTTTTAAAAAAAATATATTTTATTATATTATGTTAGTCACCATACAGTACATACCTGGTTTCCGATGTAAAGTTCAGTGATTCATTAGTTGCGTATAACACCCAGTGCACAATGCAATACGTGCCCTCCTTAATACCCATCACCAGCCTGTCCCATTTCCCCACCCCCTCCCCTCTGAAGCCCTCAGTTTGTTTCTCATAGTCCATAGTCTCTCATGCTTCATTCCCCCTTCTGATTACCCCCTTTCTTTATCCCTTTCTTCCCCTAACGATCTTCCTAGTTCTTATGTTCCATAGGTGAGAGAAATCATATGATAATTGTTTTTCTCTGCTTGACTTATTTCACTTAGCATTATCTCCTCCAGTGCCATCCATGTTGCAGCAAATGTTGAGAACTCGTTCTTTCTGATAGCTGAGTAATATTCCATTGTATATATGGACCACAACTTCTTAATCCAGTCATCTGTTGAAGGGCATCTCTGTTCCTTCCACGCTTTGGCTATTGTGGACAATGCTGCTATGAACATTGGGGTGCATATGGCCCTTCTCTTCACTACGTCTGTATCTTTGGGATAAATACCCAGTATTACAATGGCTGGGTCATAGGGTAGCTCAATTTTTAACTTTTTAAGGGACCTCTGTTTTCCAGAGTGGCTGTACCAACTTGCATTCCCACCAACAATGTAGGAGCAACCCCCTTTCTCCACATGCTCTCCAACAATTGTTGTTTCTTGCCTTGTCAATGTTTGCCATTCTAACTGGTGTAAGGTGGTATCTTAGTGTGGTTTTGATTTGAATTTCCCTGATGGCTAATGATTTTGAACATTAAATGGTGCTGGGAAAATAGGACAGCTATATGCAAAAGAATGAAACTTGACCACTATCTCACACCATACACAAAGATAAATTCCAAATGGATGAAAGACCTCGATGTGAGACAGGAATCCATCAAAATTCTAGAGGAGAACATAGGCAGCAACCTCTAGGACATTGGAAAAAGCAAAGTTTTTCATGACACATCACCAAAGGCAAGAGAAACAAAGATAAAATGAACTTGTGGGACTTCATCAAGATTAAAAGCTTCTGCACAGCCAAGGAAACAGTCAAAAAAACTAAGAGGCAGCCCACAGAATGGGAGAATATATTTGCAAATGACACTACAGATAAAGGACTGGTATCCAAGATCTACAAAGAACTTCTCAAACTCAATACACGAGAAACAAATCATAAAATGGGCAGATGATATGAACAGACACTTTTCCAATGAAGACATAAAAATGGCTAACAGTTTTGTGCTTTCTTAAAATCTCAGTGTTTTGTTTTTGTTTTTGTTTTTCAGTTTTCTGCTGTTTTGTATTAGAACAAAATGCTGATGACCTTTTAGTCTTCATCCTCCTAACAGTGCTGCCAAACTCACAGGACCCAACTTTGGATTCATGTTTCTTAACTGAAAAGGTATAAAAGTTACTCTAAGTGGAAGTCTACTCCAGCTGGAGACCTTAAACTGAGTGCCCAGGACACACAACACCTTGAAATAAACAGCCTTCCCAAGAATTTGGAACTGAGCAAATGACATCAATAAGGGCTAGGCTTCCATCCAAGGTACCAGAACAAGTCCCCGCCCCACAGGATCCCCTTATCCTCCAGTACTCACCATTTTGTCTTTCTTTGCTGTTCTTTCATCTCTATTCACTCCAGCATCACCTTTGCTATCCATGTAATTTTTCCCATTGCAAATGTAGCTTTCCATAATAACACTAACATAGTACTATCTCTGGCTCTTTCTGCTCACAATAGCTGCTTTCCCATTAATAATTCCTCTGTCCCTCCAGAGATACCGAAATCTGTGGAATTCCTTTACACAACTCAGAGCGAAATCTCACAGTCCTACTTCTTTTTTTTTTAAAGATTTTATTTATTTATGTGACAGACAGCCAGCGAGAGAGGGAACACAGCAGGCGAGTGAACGAGGAAGAAGCAAGCTCCCAGCGGAGGAGCCCGATGTGGGACTCGATCCCCGGAACGCTGGGATCACGCCCTGAGCCGAAGGCAGACGCTTTAACGACTGCGCTACCCAGGCGCCCCTCACAGTCCTACTTCTGATTCCTGTTGTGTACTTTCTTTTGGGAACCTCCATTTTTCCCCAGTCTCCTACACACATCTCAGATTTAAACAAAACAATTGTGTTGACATTTGAAGGGGGCTTCAAATTTTCTCTGAACACTTTGAAAGGAACCTCCATAAAGGTCAAGCTTTTTTAGAAAGAGCAGCATTACTTCCATTGTAATATAACCAACAGTCCTTTCAGAGATACAGACATTTTCAATTATATTGCTTCACCGATAGGAATACTTACAAATATAGTACAGGTACATTCTTATTATGGGGGGAGCAAAAGTACATATTCCTGCATTTTATATTGTCTAATACACCCAGATGATCCTAAGTATAATTTCACTTTTACTTGGGATTATGTGTCCTAAAAACAAAACCTCTAGAACTTTCTCTCCCTAATTAGATGGGATAATATCCATCCAGAGGAATCAGATAAACTCTAAAATACAAATACACTGACAATTATTCTTAGAAGCCCTAGGTAACTGCTAATAAGATGTTTTATTTCGGGCAACCACGCACATTGTATCTGTCTGCTAATTGGATTGCCATCTATTATTGTACTAATCCTGTAGTTCCTACGAAATATTGAACCAGACTGTCATTTTTTCTTACTTTAACCACTGTTTACCTGTGGCTTAAGTTTTCTAGGCCCTAGATTATAAAAAAAAAATCTGCAAAACCATGTGACAACTGCAAGTTAGGTACAGAAATCCACAAGTAATGAAACATGGAACTTTACATCAAAAACTAGGGATGTACTGTATGGTGACTAACATAATATAATAATAATAACAAAAAAGAAATCCACCTAATTGTGGATATGACCTTTGTTGCTTACCTTGTTCTCAAGAAGCTTTAGAAAAAGAATAGAAGGGGGCACCTGGATGGGTCGTTGGTTAAGCTTCTGCCTTCAGCTCAGGTCATGATCCCAGGGTCCTGGGATTGAGTCCTGCATTGCATTGGGCTGCCTGTTCAGCAGGGAGTCTTCTTCTCCTCTGCTGTTCCCCCCTGCTTGTTCTCTTGCTCTCTGTCCTGTATCTGTGAAATAAATAAAATATTTTTTTAGAAAAGAGAATAAGTCAACAATTTTCAGTCTAGCAACAAACACAACAGAAGTTATAGCTAGTCTTTTGAGGACAATAAGAATACGAAGATTAATCTAAGTTCCCCTGAAATGAGTCTGAGATCTCATGTTAAATCTGGGTGAACTGCACTGGGTTGGGGACTTTTAAAGTGGGTTTAAGGCTGCTTGAGGTGAGGGGTGGATCTTTTTGAAGTGCGTCTCAAGTTCTGTGTTGGGTCCAGGTGTTCTAGTTCCCTAGATATCTCTTTGAGTAGAGTTTGATTCCTTTGGAATGCGTTTATGCTCCTCTGGGGTGGGTCTGGCAAATCAAGAATTGGTTCTGGGTTCTCCTGACCTGAAGTCTGGGTCCTTTGATGGATCTGGGGTCCCTGGCATGTCGCCTGAGATGCCTTAAATGAATCTAGTTTACTGATATGAGTTTCTGCTTCCCAATAGTAGTTCTGAGGGCCCTTGAAATAGGTTTCTGGAATCTCCTGAAGTGGAACTTGGGTCTTCTAAGCTGAGGCTAGATCTTTTACTTTTGTCAGAAGGCTTCTAAGTTTAGTTTGCACCCCCTTCTTAAGATTTTATTTAAATTCCAGTTAGTTAGCATACAGTACTACTAGTTCCAAGGGTGCAGTATAGTGTTTCAGCACTTCAATACAACACCTGGTGCTGATCACAAGTGTACTCCTTAATCCCCACCACTGATTTAATCCACCTACCCTCTGGTAACCATCAGTATGTTCTCTGTACTTAAGGGTCTCTTGCTTGGTTTGCTTCTCTCTTTCTTTTTTTCCCCTATGCTCATTTTGTTATGTTTCCACATATGAGTGACATCATATGATATTTGTTTTTATGTGACTGACTTATTTGTTTTAGCGTAATACTCTCTAGCTATATCCACATCGTTGTGTCTTTTTTTTTTAAGATTTTATGTATTTATTTATTTGACAGAGAGACATCCAGCAAGAGAGGGAACACAGCAGGGGGAATGGGAGAGGAAGAAGCAGGCTCCCAGTGGAGGAGCCTGATGTGGGGTTCGATCCCAGAATGCCAGAATCACGCCCTGAGCCAAAGGCAGACGCTTAACGACTGCGCTACCCAGGCTCCCCCATTGTGTCTTTTTTAATGGCTGATTAATATTCCATTGTATATGTATACCATGTTTCCTTTATCCACTTATCGGATGGGCGCATGAGCTGTTTCCATAATTTGGCTATTATTGATAATGCTGCTATAAACATCAGGGTGTATGTATTATTTTGAATTAGTTTTTTTCTTTTTCTTTTTTTTTTTTTTTGTATTCTTTGGGTAAATACCCAGTAGTGTGATTGTTGGATCATTGAGTAATTCCATTTTTAATGTCTTGAGGAACCTCCACACTGTTTTCCAGAGCAGCTGCATCCGTTTGCATTCCCACCAACAGTATAAGAGGGTTCCCATTCCTCTACATCCTTGCCAACACTGGTTATTTCCTGTGTGGTTACTTTTAGCCATTCTGATTAGTGTGAGGTGGTATCTCATTGTAGTTTTGATTTGTATGTCCCTGATGATGAGTGATTTTGAGCATCTTTTCATATGCCTTTTGGCCGTTTGGATGTCTTCTTTGGGAAATGTCTATTCATGTTTTCTACCCATTTCATAACTGGGTTATTTAGGTTTTGGGTGTGAGTTTGGTAAGTTCTTTATAGATTTCGAATACCAACCCTTTATCAGATATGTCATTTGCAAATATCTTCGCCTATTCCATAAGTTGACTTTTTAATTATTTTATTTGTTTATTTGTCAGAGAAAGAGCACAAGCAGGGAGAGCCACAGAAGGAGAGGGAGAAGCAGGCTCCCTGCTGAACAAGAAGCTCAACTCAGGGCTCAATCCCAGGACCTTGAGATCATGACCTGAGCCTAAGGCAGGCGCTTAATTGACTGAGCCACCCTCACTCCCCTAGGTTGACTTTTAATTTATTGTTTCCTTCACTGTGCAGAAGTTTTCTATTTTGATGAAATCCCAGTAGCTTATTTTTTCTTTTGTTTCCCTTTCCTCAGGATACATACCTAGAAAGAAGTTGTTTCAGCCAATGTCATGGAAGTTGCTGCCTGTGTTCTCCTCTAGGATTTTCATGGTTTCCTGTCTCACATTCAGATCTTTTGAATTCATTTTGAATTTATTGTTGCCTATGATGTCAGTGGTCCAGTTTCATTTTTCTGCATGTTGATGTCCATTTTTCCCAGTACCATTTGTTGAAGACACTGTCTTTCTTCCATTGGATATTTTTTCCTTCTTTGTCAAGATTAGTTGACCATATAGTTGTGGATTCATTTTTGGGATTTCTGTTTTGTTCTCTTGATCTATGTGTCTTTCTGTGCCAGTACCATACTGTCTTAATCACTTCAGCTTCATAATATAATTGATGTCTGGAATTTGTGATGCCTCCTGCTTTGGTTTTCTTTTGAAAGGTTTCTTTGGTTATTCAGGGTCTTTTGTAGTTCCATACAAATTTTAGGAGTGTTTCTTTTCGCTCTTTGAAAAATGCTGGTGATATTTTTATAGCAATTGCTTTATATGTGTAGATTGCTTTGAGTAGTATAGATGTTTTCACAATATTTGTTCCCCCAATCTTTGAGCATGGAATGTTTTCCCATTTCTTTGTGTCATGTTCAGTTTCTTTCATCAGTGCTTATAGTTTTCAAAGTATAGACCCTTTACCTTTTTTTTAAGATTTTATTTATTTATGTGACAGAGAGACAGCCAGTGAGAGAGGGAACACAGCAGGGGAGTGGGAGAGGAAAAAGCAGGCTCCCAGTGGAGGAGCCCGATGTGGGACTTGATCCCAGAACGCAGGGATCACGCCCTGAGCCGAAGGCAGACACTTAATGACTACGCTGCCCAGGCGCCCCAGATCCTTTACCTTTATGATTAGGTTTATTCCCAGGTATCTTACAGGTTTGGTGCAATTGTAAATGGGATCATGTCCTTATCTTGGTGTTGACCTGCCTTTTTTTTAAAAAGATTTATTTATTTACTTATTTATTTGAGAAGTGGCAAGAGGCAGACAGAGAGGGAGAGAGAATTCCAAGGAGACTTCCCACTGAGCCTAATGTGGGGCTCAGTCTCACAACCCATGAGTCCATGACCTGTGCTGATATCAAGAGTTGGACATTTAACCAATGAAGCCAGTCAGGTGCCTCTGTATTTTACTGCTTTTATTGATATTGCTTGGAATTCTCTGTGCCTCCTGAATCTCGATGTCTATTTCCCAATTTAGGGAAGTTTCCAGCTATGATTTCCTCAAATTTTCTGCCCCTTTTCTCTCTTGTCTTTTTTTTTTCCGGACTCCAATAATATAAATTTAATTATGTTTGATGGAGTCACTGAGTTCCCTAAGTCTGTTCTCCTGTTCCATTATTCTTCTTTCTTTCTTTTGTTCAGCTTCATTAATTTCCATAACATTGTCTCTTTTATATAATTTATTTGTTCCTTTGCTTCTTCCATCTTTCTGTTTATTCTGTCCAGTCTGTTTACAATGTTTATTGTATTCTTCATCTCTGAATCTTTTTTAATTATTTTATCTCTGTGGTAAGGGCCTCCCTGAAGTGTTTCATTCTTTTTCAAGCCCAGAAAGTATTCTCATGATTGTTGCTTTAAATTCTCTGTGAGGCATGTTACTCATATCTGTTTCACTTAGATTTCTGGCTGTGGCCTTACCCTGTTCTTTCATTTGGGACAGATTTTTCTGGCTTCTCATTTTGTCTATGTCTCTCTCTTCTTCTCTGTATTAGAAAAGCCTTTTATGTCTTTTGGTCCTGAGAGTAATGGCTTTATTAAGACAAGGTAGTGTCCGGGGCCTGTCACTTCAGGGGGTGTCCCTCCTGTGTGCTGCGTGCACTCTGCTGCTGTGTTTTGGCTGCTCTGTCCTTCACACCACTTGTCTGCAGAAGCTCTCCTTGCCTGCCGTGGGCAGTCATTGGTCCCTGGCCTGAATGTGGTGAGTTTTAACTTGGTGGGCTCTGCTCTGCTTGTGAAAATGAGACCTGCCACCACCTCCACCAGAACTGAAGCCCTGCACATCTCTCTGGCTGGGAGACGAGGTATGGACAGGGGTTTGTGCTGGTCTTTGGGGGAGGGGCCCACCATGTTGGGACTGAGGCAAGCTTCACTGAGAGGGAGGGCAGAACCGCCAGAGCACATGGTGTGGGGCTTGGTGTAAGCAGGTTAGGCAGCCAGTGTGGGTGCTGTGCTGCCCCCCACAGGTAGCTCCATGTTTATGCTGAGGGATGGGGAAGGGAGATGGCACCTGCCAGCTCCTTTGTTCCTGGAGAGCTGTCTCCGTGAGTGCTGCCTCCCAGGGACATGCTCCAAAAAGAGCAAATTATCAGTTTCCCCCTTTAATGTTTTCATCTTCATCATGGTGGTCTGAACCATAAGAGGAGGACAGAAGTTCCTAGGAAGTGAGTTTGGATCCCCTAATAAGAGAGTTGGCCCTTTGTGACATGCAATTATGATGTTCATTTATGTCTGAACAATCTGAGGTGGATCTTGGGTTTATGAAATGAGTCCTAGACCCCTCACTTTGGTCTAGGCTGCTTGAGTTGGATTTGTGGTGTCTGAGTTGAATATGGAACTCTTGGTGTATTGTCTGGGGATTCATAAGCTGAATCTAGGTCATGGAAGAGGATGTGATGACACATTGAGGTGGATGCTGGGCCTTTTTATATGAATTTGAATCTCTTGAATTGGGTTTGGGGCAACCTGGGGTGTTATCTGCAGAGGTCTAAGTTGTGTTTAGGTCCCTTGAGTGGATATGGCACCACTGGATTGTTCCAAGGAGATGCCTAAGCTGAGGCATGGTTTGTGCTTTAACATGGTTCTAGGGTTCCAAAATTTCAATCAGGGGCTCCTGAGTTGTATATGGGGCCCCGTGGTGTGTCTTGGGGTAAACTGATAATTATGAGTACACTGTAATTGTTAGAATTCCGAGTTAGATGTAAGGTTTTTCATCTGAATCTGGGTCTACTGTGCTGAGGTCTCCTGACATAGGCTTAGGACCCAATAAAATGGGTCTACAGTATCTTGATCTGACTGTTGATCCCCTTGGGGGGGGTTGATACCACCTTTGGTAGGTCTAGAGTTCTGGATGTGAGTATGAGTCCCTGAAGAGGGTATCTAGCTCCCAGTTTGGGGTCTTGGGCCTCAAGTGGGTTTGGGGACTCCTGATAGAATATGGGTCTTCTTATGTAATTTTGGGGTCCAGTGAGGTAGATCTGTGTGCCCTAATGTGGGTCCGGAGTTATCTAAGGTTATCTCCTAAGCTTAGTCACAGTTTAGTCTGGGTTTATTTACACAGACTAAGCTGAAGCTGAATCCTCTGACATTAATCAGGGATTCAATGATACACATTTAACTGATACGCATTTAATACCTGCCTGCGGTAGGTGTAGTGTCTCCTGAGTCATATTAATACCTTCAGTTGGATTGGTGCTCCTCTTCTGAGTATCTTCTGAGACAGGTCTGTGATTTCTCAGATAATTCATGGTACTCTGAAGTGGCACAAGGATCCGGGATGTAGGACAGGGATCCTTGAGGTGGGTCTGGGACTCCCTGTGATATTTATTAGGGATGCTTAAGTTGACTTTAGATCCCTCAAGGTGGGCCTGGGGCACTAGATTTGGCTGTCAGGCCCACTGGGGTATAGTCTGAGGATAGCTTAAAATGATATCTGCTAACCTGAGGTGGATCTAGGGTCTCTGGATATGGGTCTGTGGATTTCTGAGCCGTGTCTGGGTTTCCTGAAGTGGGTCTTGGGTCTCATGAGCTGATTTGTCTTAAGTAGGTTTTTATTTCTCTAAGCTGGTTTGGGCATTTCCTAAAGTGGTTCCATGGTCTCCAAAGCTCAGTGGTCCCAGAGGTCTAGGGTCCTATGTAGGTGTAGAACCCATAAGGTGGGTCTCAGAGTGTTGGGGAATTGTTTAGGCCTGCCTGATGAGGCTGGATCCTTTGATATGTGCCTAGGACTTCATAATTGTGTCTAGGACCCTTAAGTTGGTTCTTGTGTCCCCTGTTGTGTTATCTGAAGAAGTCTGAGCTGAGAACTGCTTACTAAGGGTCTGGGAAGGTGGATTCATGCTCTGAAATGAATCTATTTCTTGAGGTAGTTTTGGAGGCTCTTAAGCTAAGTATGGATTCCCTAATTTGTTGAGACCCATGTGGGTGTAAGACCTGCAAAAATATTGTATATGTATGCCAGAGTTGATTCTCGGTACTCTAGAGTAAGTCGATCATCCTTTGAGGTTGGACTATGGCCCCTTATGGAATGTCCAGAGTTTTTAAACCGAACTGTTATTTCTAGTTGGGTTTTGGTCACCAGATTTGATTCTAGATCTTCCTGATATATATTGGGGTTCCTTGAGTTAGGTATAGGTCCCCTTAGAATGCATCTGTGTGTGCCTGGAACATACCAGACTGAATCTACAAACACTAAAGTGAACTAATGTCCCAGAAATGGAACTGGATCTCCTCAGGATAACCGGATGTTCCCAGAGTGGGAACATCTGAGGTGTCCATGATGGATCTGGAGTTTTCTAAACTGAGTCTGGTTCTTCATAGTTGAATCTCAATTCTCCTGTGGTTGATTAGAGTCTCCTGAGCTGGCTTTTGGTAATTAGGGATGATTCTGGGGTCACCTGATGTTATTTATGTCCTTGGAGATAAGTGTGAATCCTGTGAAGTTTGTTAGGGGTCTGGTAAGTGGATCTGGTATCTTCTGAACTGGATTTGGTTAAGTTGGCGAGGAACTGGGGTGAGAGCTGGGGCTGAGTTCTTTTTTTTTTTAAGGTTTTATTTATTTATTTGTCAGAGAGAGAGATCACAAGCAGGGAGAGCATCAGGCAGATGGAGAATCAGGTTCCTCACTGAACAAGGAGCCGAATTTGGGACTTGATCCCAGGACTCTGGGATCGTGACCTGAGGGGAAGGCAGATGCTTAACTGACTGAACCATCCAGGTGTCCCTGGGGCCGAGTTCTTAGGTAGGTGGCTGTGTGGCGTTGCCTGTATATGGCTATGTTGAGTCTGGCTCCCTGGAAGTTAAGTCTTAGTTTGCTGAGCTAAGTTTTTAGTCACCAAGGTTAGGTATAAGATCTACTATCTTGGATCTGTACCTCTGAATTTGTTCTATTACTCTGGGGTCTTCTCTCAGGGTTGCCTGAGCTGACTCTGCACTTGAGATATGTGTCTGCTTTCTGAACTGAGTCTTTTTTTTCCACAAATGGGCTTGGGGTCTCCAGACTTGGATATAATGCCCCTGAAGTGGGTCTGCATCCTCCTGGGTTGTTATATTAGAATTCCTGAGCTGAATCTATAGCCTTGAGATAAGTCTTGGGTCTCTTGAGCTGAGTCTACCTGCTTTGAGGCCAGTCTAGAATTTCTAGCTATATGTATCCCCTAAAAGAAGTGTGGCAGATAGGTCTGGCAGTATTGTCTGCGCTCACTAAATGCGACTTGGGTACCTTGAGGTAGAGCAGGGTCTCCTTTGGTGGATCTGGAGTTTCTTGAATTATGTTTATTCTGTGGTTAGTCTTGGTCCAACTTAAATGTTATGCAAATATTCAGATGAATCTGGGACCCCTGAAGTGCATATGGAATACAGTGATATAGATCCATCTACATATAAATGCCTGAACAGAGTTGATACTGCTGAGCTGAGTGTAACGTCATCAATGGTGGGACTGGGTTCTCCTGAACTAAGTGTGGGACCTGGGGGAGGATCTAGAGTTTCCTGGAGTATTTTCTGGATATGCCTAATCTTTACCCAATGCTTGGAGGGGGACTTGCAGTTTGCTTACCTGATCCAGGTAAAATCTGAGTTGGTAGTATAAATATTTAAAGTAAGTATTTGTACTCTGCTGGAGATATTTAGCTTATGGAGTGGATCTGGGAATTCATGATTGTAGTCTAGAGATGTATGAATTGAATCATGTGGATCTGAGATCCACTGAAGAGGGTTAAAGCCTCTGAGAGAAGTCTGAGTTCCTTGAGTTGATTTTAGTCCATGTGCTGAATACTCTGAGTACTCTGTTTGGGTATTAGGACCCTAAAGAGTGTCGGGGGTTACCTTGGAAATTTTCTAGGGATTCATAAAGAGTCTTGTGATTTATGCAAGTACATGATCTCCAGAAGCAAGTCTGGTTTCCATGGGAGTCTCAATAGTGTCTGTATATACTGCAGCTGAACACTGGTTTCCAAATATAGGGAATATAGGGATCTCTTTGCTCCCTACAGTGATATGGGTGGTTTTCTTGGGATTAATTTATTGGATTTTGATCCCATATTGTGAGTCTGGATTCCTCAAGGAGGGCTTGAGTGTGAGCCTGTTGGGGTTTCATCGGGACAATCCTGAGCTAAGTGGAAGCTCTTATTCTGACCCCCAGTGGTGGGTCTGGAATCACAGTGATTCTTGGACTCTATAAGTTTTGTCTCTGGTTTTGTGGTTGCTGTATGGGGCTACTGAGATAAGTCTGGTTCCCCCTGAATATGTCTGGATCCCCAGAGGAAGGTTCCAGATCCCTAGATTTTAAATAGGAATGTCTGAGCAGAGTTGGATTCTATATCCTGGGTATCTAGGCTGTGGTATCCACTGTGGTAGTTCTTGGATCTCCTGTGTTGTCTGGGTGCCTTGAAAACAATCTCAATTCCCTGAAGTTTATTTCAGGACCTTAGGGGTTGTCTTGCTTTGCTAGAACAGATACTATGTCCCCTAACTGCTTCCAGATCACCTGATGTGGGTGATGGGCTACTCTAAGGGTCACAGAACTCTTCAGTATTGTGTGAGGATGCCATAACTGAGTCTGGATGCTATGAGTTGAGTGTGTCTGGGATCACAAGTTGGGTATAAGGCTATTGAGCTAGATTCGGCTTTGGTATGGGAAAACAAATGTGCATTCAGGTGTTACAAGGTATATCTGGGGTCCATGAAACTGAGGCATATTTCCCTAAAATAAGTCTGACATTATCCAAGGTAGGTCTGCCATCTTCAAGATGGATTTCTAGTATCCTGAACTAGGCCATCCTCTTAGAGTTGTACTAAAGTTCCCTGAGGTGAATCTGGATCCTTTGAGCTGACTAGGTCACCTGAAAATATTATTGATCACTTAGCATATTGTCCAGGGATAAGCTGTTGTCATAGAGATGGGATGGGGTCCGCCAAAATGAGTCTGGAGTCCATAGGGAGGTCTGGAACTTAAATGATTTCAAGGGATGCACATAATGTATCTGGGGTCTGTGCTGTGTGTCTATGAAGTGGATATGTGATCTCCTGAACTGAGAATTACTCACCTGAGATGCATCTGTGTGTCTCTAAGGTATGTCTAGGGCTCCTTGTGTATATCTGGTGACTTCTGAGATGATTCTGGATCCTCTGATGTGGATTTTGCTCCTCAGTGATGGGTCTGGTACCTCTAGAGCAGATCTGGGAACTGCTAAAAGGGAACTAGGGTCTCTTTAATTGAAACTAGTAGTCCTCAGTTAAGTCTAGATCTCCTGAGTTGAATCTAGTTCCTTTGGGTCTGGTGTCCACAGAGATGGAGACTCCTGAAATGAATCACGGGGTTCCTAAGCTGACTCTAGTTGCCTGAGATGGGTATGGTGTCCTCTGAAATAAGTCTAGCTACTTCAAGATGCATCAGGTTTTGGCATCGCCCTAGTTGAGTTTAGGTCTCTTGAAGTGATGATGGGTTTCCTGAAGTGAGTAAGGGGTCACCAGTGATAGAATCTGGGGAGGCATTAAAGTGGGTCTGTAGTGCTCCAATGTGGTGTCTTGGGATGCCTGGCAAAGTCCGATTCCACAGAATTGGATTTGGGATTTTTAAAAGATGAATATTGGATCTTCTGAGATGACTCTGTGTTGTTTAATGTGGGTCTGTGGTCCTTTAAAGCAGGATTTACTTGTATGGCCTCTTGGCCTGAGTATAGATCCCCTGGGCAGATTCTGCATGCCATCTGGGAATATTTTATTTGTCTGGGTCCACAAATATGAGTTCTGGGCTCCCTGTTGTGGGTATAGTTGTTGTTGGGAATATATGAGTTTTGTTCTCCAAGTGTTATTCTGGGGTCTCCCAAGTTGTGTTTAAAGTTCCTCAATTGGGTTTAGGTCATGCAGACATCTGTATCTTTAGGGAGTAGTGTTCATATCACTATGAGCTGTGTCTCTAAGACTTGGGGTAATGTCTTTGGATTCCCTTTCTGAGTCTATAAACAGGAAAATGAGTCCGTTTTCCTGAGGTAAATGTGATATTCCAGAAATAAGCTTGCATTCTCTAATTTGTGTCTCTCTTCCTTGGAGGCTGATTATGAATTTTCTGATGCCCAAACTTATCCAGAAAACTCCAGAATGGGTCTTTGATCATTGATATATATCTACTATTTACAAGGTGGATCTGCAGCATCCTGAACTTAATATTCTTCTGAAGGAATTTACTGAAGTCACCTATGATGGTTCTGAATCATTTGAGCAGACTTGGCATGATCTGAGAATATCTGAGCCACCTGATACATTGCTGGGGGATACATATGCTGTGTCTGATATTATTAAAGTCAGCGAATGTCCCTGGAGGTGGGTGAAGGGTCACTTTTTCTTACTCTGTATTATCTTATATGGGTCAGGGATTCTGTTTGGTGGATCTTATTTCACCATTTGGTCTGAAGCCACCTGCCATGTTATATGTGGTCCCCTGAACTGAATCTTGGTCCCATAAGATTGGATATGTCCTTTGAGGTGGGCCATAGTTCCTTGAAAATTCATCTAGGTTCCCTTGAGATAGACTTGAGACCTTTGAGGTGAATCTGGTACCCTTATAGGATGGTTACTTCCTATTTCAATCTTCTAAGCCCAAAAATGGATCTGTAATATCCAGAATTGTGTGTAGGGTCTCCTAAATCTGTGTGCCATTAGGCGGGTCTGGATACTTTGAAGTAGTTTGGGTTTTGGGTTTTCCAAAATGGGTTTCAAGTGTGCTGATGTGTATATAGTGTCCCCTGAAATAGATCTGTCATCTTGTTTGTTTTTGGATCTGTCATCTTCAAGGTAGATCTGATATATTCTGAACTGAACCCACCTCTCCAGATTTAGATTGGAATGTATGAGGTGGTTTTAATCTCATGAGTTAACTCTGGGTCACTTGAGCTGTTTCCAGGCTACTTGGTATGCTGTTTTGAGACCCCTGAGCCCTTTCTGGTGCTCCTGAAGTCATTTAAGGCCTTCTGATATGGATTTGGAAATCCTGAAGTGGTTGTGGGGATATATTTAGCTATTTTGGTATTCATAGAGTTGATTTTATTTTCTGACATAATCTAAGTCTCCTGTGTTTGGTTTTCAGTCCCTGAGGTGTGCTTTGTGATCCTGTGTTTGTCTTCTGGAGATGCCTGAGCTAAGTCACAATCTTTAGAGTATGTTTCGAATGTCCTGAAGTGGTTCTAATAATATAAAGTTATTCTGGGACCCACAGAGTGGTTTAGAGTCCCTTAATATGGGCATTGGCATGAGTCTGGATTCTCTAATGTGATTCTTTGTTTCTTTGAGTTGGTTTTGGGTTCCTCTGAGCTGGATCTGGAATAGTCTTAGCTGAATGTGAGTTCTTAGCCTAATATGTTGCCTGGCAATGTATGAGCTAAGTCTGGAATTCCCGAAGTATATTAAGGTATTTTGATCAGCTCTGGGGGTCCTGACTATTACTAGATCCTCTAAGGTATTCCTAGGTTTAATTCAGATAGGTTTGTAATTCTTTATGGTGGATTTATATTCCTTGGATTTATGGGTGAAATTGCCTGCTCTGAGTCTTGATAATTCTGAATTGTGTCTGTTTTCCTTGGCTGGGTCTGGTCCGCAGAATTAAGTCTGGGTTTTCTGATTGCATCTGTGTTCCTTTGAGTTTGTCCTGTGCTACTCAATTGTATTTCAGGGAACTCTAGCTCTCTCAGGGTCTCCAAAATAAATCTGGGTCTTTTTAGCTGAGTTTGTTTTCCCTGAGGAGGGCTTAGAGTGTCTTGTCCGTGGTTTACTAAAATCGGCCTGATTTCCCATACACTGAATGTGGGTATTTGAGTATTATTTGTGCATGTGTGAGCTGAGTCCTAGTCAATCAAGAGTTGTGGTATCTGCTCTGGGGGTGCTTGGCCCTTTCTTTGAGGTTGTAACTCTCTGACTTTGGCCTGGGGTCATTTTGGCTGTTATCCTCTGAGCTGAGTCTGGGTCATCTGTGGTATGTCTGAATTCTCCTGTGATGAGTGTGGGCCTACTAGTATATTGTTTGGGAATGCCTGAGATGAATCTGTGTTCTGAACTGACTGTGTTCTGAACTGACCCCTTTGGTGGAACCGGGACCTCTGTGGGTCTTTAGCCTCTTCATTTGGTCTGGGACTTTACAAGATTGATCTGGGTCTACTTGGCTTGATGTCAGTGTCCTCTGAGTTGAATCACAGTTCTCTGAGGACATATGGAACCCTAAGGTGTTTCCTGGTGGAGATGAATGAACAACTTTGAAGTCCACAGGCAGATATAGAATCAACTGCCAAAGATCTCAGTTTGCTGAGTTTAGTCCAAGAGTCCTGTAGGAGAATGTTTAGGTTCCCTGAAGTGTGCTCTGGGCCTCCATCCCCCTCAGGGGGATGCCTGAGTTGCTCGTGTATCTTCTTGGTATCTTTTGAACCAAATCTGTGTTCCAGGAACTGGATCTGGGACTTCTTTTGAGGTACAGTAAGGTATCAGGAATTATTTAGAGATCTTTGAGGGGACTATTTGCACCTCTTATGTGTCTTTGGCTTATCTGATATTTCCTCACCTGAAGGATTTCTTGTGTGTATGTTCTCTGCCTCCAGAAATGAGTCTGTTACTCTAATGTGGTTCTGTGTTTCTTTGAGTTGGTTCTGGGTACCTCACCACTGGGTCTGGAATATTCTTAGCTGAGTGTGAGTACTCTGCTGAATCTGGTGAACTTGAGATTTCCTGCGTTGGATCCGAGACCTCTTGTATTGACTATGGACTTTCACAGTGTTATTCGTGGACACCTGCAGTGAATCTTAGACCTTTCAATTTGAGATTTTTCTCTGGGAAGACTCAGACCTTTAATTTTTCCTAAACTCAGTTAATTTCTCTGGAGTTCTCTGGTGTATTGTCCAGAGTGTCCTGAACCTAGTATGGCTCCTGTGAAGTTTGTCTAGGGTTCCCTTTAGGGTTCCCCACTTGGGTTCAGAAACCCTTGAGAAAGTCGAGTTCTTTTCTGTGAAGAATTGATTTGGTGGGATATCATTTGGGAGTGCACAAGTTGAGATGACACATAGTGAGTATGGTTCCTTTTACTTGCATTTGGAATCACATGTGATAGGTTTTGAGCTGCTTCCTTTAGATCTGGTTAAAGTGACCTGGTATATTGTCTGGTGTGCCCTGAGCTGAGTCTGAGACTCTTGAGGAATACTGAGTCCCTGTGGTAAATGGAAAACCCATTTATCTGGAGTTTTATCTGAAGATGCCTGAAAAGAGTTGGATATGAGATTTAATGTAGTGATCCCCTTAACTTAATATGTATCTATCAGACTTTCTAAGTCTATGAAACTCTATGGAATATATATGAGTCCATAAGATATTTTTCCTATGGTACTATGGAGTATTGTCTGAGGGATGTTTGAGCAGTGTATATGTTTCCCCAAATTAAGGCAGGGTCCAGTGAGGTGGGTGCAGGGCTTATTGTGAGAGCCTGAGACCCTGTGAGTTGCCTGGGGATCCTTGATCTGAATCTAGGTTACCTGGTTTCTCTGGTGAATTCCTAGGTGATTTGTGGGTCTGGGATCTCTTGAGCTGAGCCAGGGTACCTGAGATAGGTCTAGAGTCTCCCAAATTGTATCTGGCACTTAGAAAGTGGATCCAACTGAGTATGCCTCTTCAGATTTGTTTGGGGTCTCCTGAAGTGTGTTAAGTTTAGTTGACATGTGTTCAGTGCCCCTAAAGTTTGTCTAGGGTCTCCTGTAAAGTTTTGGTCTACTGGAGTGTTTGGATTCTCCCAAAGCAAGTTTAGTGTTTTGTTAAGTGTTTCTATAGTCTCTTGACATGAGTCTGATGGGAAAGTCTGCTTATGTCTACAGTGTTTAGGTGAATGTGTATCCTCTGATGTGGTCTTGGGCTGCCTGGGATGGTTCTGGGGCCTTAAGATTTATTGTATGGGGTTACATGAGTTCAGTGTGGGTTCCCTATGTCGATCTAGGGTTCAGCAGTAACACCTGGGTTCTTTGAGGTTGGTCTGCACTTTCTGAAATGAGTCTGCATCCATAAACTAAATCTGGATGCCCTGAATTTTGTTGGAGGCCCCTGAGATATGTTTTGAAATCCTGTTGTTGGTGATGTCCTAGTTTATTCTGAATATCTGAAATATATCCTAATTGACCTGAGTAATTCTGGGCACCTTGAGGTGGGTCTAGGACCCCGAGTTGTATTTGGACTTCACTGGGGTGATTTTGGTAGCCATTATGACTCCCTGTTCCTTTCAAGATGGTGTTGGATCTCAGATGCATATGCTATTCTGGATATTTGTGTGGAAAGGCTCCTTTGCTTTTGACCTTGGGTTGAGACTTGGCTTTTCAGAGAGATGTTTTGGAACCTGTTGCTGGTGTTTAAAGTCGTGGTCATTTTTGTCATTTATAAAACACACAAATAAACATCTGGCTCTGTGGTCTCTGTTGTATTTTTACATGGTGAGACTTCCCTGATAAAGACTTGGGCCCTCTTTAGCCTAGTTCCAGTTATCTTAGCTGAGCCCAGGTTTCCTGAGCTGAATATGGGACCCTGAATTGGGTTTTTGGACACCTGTACTGCGTGGGGGCCAAATGGTGTGTTGTTTGAGGATTTGAGCTGACAGTGGGTCCTCTGTGCTGAGACTCTGTCTTCTGTGGAGGGTCTTACATACCTTGTGCTGAGTATGGACCTTTTGAGGTACTGGTTGGAGATACCAGAGCTGACTCTATATGTGATTAGGTGCATATAGAATGGATCCCCTGTGGTATTTCTTAAGTCTCTTTATTGGTCTAGGACTCCCTGAGTTTATTTTGGCACCACTTATGGTATTGACCCTGGTCCTCTCAGTGGGTAGGTTCTTGAGCTGAATCTCTGTATCACATAAGGTGGATTTAGTGTTCCTTGTGTTGAATGTGGTTATGTTGTATTATTTGGAGATGACTGGGCTGAGTTGAGTCACATTCTGAGCCCGTGTCCCTTTCATGGTAATTTGAATCCCTGTGTTAGTTTTTGTGCCTCCCTATATGGATCCCTGATTTTAGTTTGTAGCCACCCGGTGTGTACTGTGAAGTCCTCTCATCTAAGTCTGGGTACCCTTAAAATGTCTGGATTATGTGTTGTTTTTCCTGGTTCCTATAGGTTTTATCTGAGATACCTAGGTAGACTTGGTTCTCTATGGTTAGGTTTGGTCTATTGTGGTGGAACTGGGTCTTCCTTTGAGGGTCTGAGACCCCTGTGATGTCATCGGGGAATGCCTTAGCCCAGTCTGTATCTCATGAACTGGGTCTTGGATCTGTTAACTTGGATCTCTGGTCTCCAAACTGATTCTGGATCACTTGAATCTGTGATCTGGAATATCTGGAGAAATAACAGGTGTGTTTGGGTTATCTTATTTGAATATGGGATCTTCTACACCTGTCCTGGGGAAGCTCTCTGGGGTCCCCAAAGATGTTTGTGTGGTTCCTGAATTGAATTTACATTTCTTGAAATGAGTCTGAGGATTTTGTGAATGTCTGAAACCCAATGCTGATTTCTGAGATATCTGAGCCAAGTTGTGGTCCCTTGATGTGAGTCTAGGTGCCCCTGAGTGTAGAGAATCCCTATTGAATTTTGATTGCCAAATATGAGTTTTGTGTACCCAAAGTATGTTTGGGTTCCTTATGAGGTGTGTCAAGATCTCAGCTCAGCTAAGATACCCCAGAGTGGTCTGGAATCCTGTGTGGTGGGGTTGCCAACTCCAAGGTGGACCGGGAGTGGCCAGAACTGGGTGTGCCTCTCACAGTTGGATCTAAACATAGATGTGGTGTGTCTATTCCTCTTTGAGGCAGGCTTGAGACCCTTTGAAGTGGCAAGTAGACACTACAGTGATGAGTGATGTGACTCTGCATACCCTGAATTTGGTTTGTGTTTTTCTGAGATGTGCTGGAGTATCCAGAAATGAGTTTGTGTTCCATGGTGTGTGTCTGTACTCTTTTGAACTGGATATACACCACTCTGACATGGTTGGAGATATACTTAGCTGGAATCTGAGTATCCTTAATTGTCTTCTGTATTCCAGTGCTGAACTTCCGTAACCTATCAGAGATCTGAGATCCTTACAGGTGGATCTGAGATTCTTGTGTTGAGTGTGGGCCCATCAGGATAGTCAAGTCAGCTTGAGTCAAGTCTGATATCAATAAGCTGATCTGGGATACACCATGTGTAGTTTTTAACCCTTCATAGGGTCTGAGACTTGCAGAGTAGCATCTAAAGAACTACCTGATGTGTTGTCTAGAGTTTCCTATGCTGAGTCTGTGTCCTTTTAGCTGAATCAAAGTCTTCTGGATCCCTTGCAGTTAGTCTACAGTCCCCTAAGGTGGGGCTGAAATATGTTTTGAGTATGGGATTAAGTTAGGGTGTTCTTTGAGGAGGCCTCTGCTTAAGTTTACATTCCCTATGCTAGTATTTGTTCTCTTAGTTGGGTATAAGATACATTTAATTGGATTTGTTCCTTCAGTTTGGTCTGTAAATCTGAATTTGTTATGGGGTCCCTTCGCTAGTTTGAAGTTCCTTAGGTACATTTCAGTCTCTGAGGAGGTCTGGTTTGCATGTAGTGTATCATGTGCCCCCTGGATTTTATCTGGGTATTAATGAGCAGAGTTGAGTCTCCTAATATGGAAGTGAGTTCCACCATGCAGGTCTAGGTTTTTTCTTTTCTTTTTTTTTTCTTTTTCTTTTTCTTTCCCTTTTCTTTTTTTTTTTCTTTTCTTTTCTCTTTTCTTTTCTTTTCTCTTTTTTCCTTCCTCCCTTCCTTCCTCCCTTCCTCCCTCCCTTCCTCCCTCCCTCCCTTCCTCCCTCCCTCCCTCTGTTCCTTCTCTCTCTCTTTCTCTCTCTTTCTCTTTCTCTTTTTCCCCTCCCTCCCTCCTTTCCCCTCCCTCCTTCCCTCCCTTCCCCTCCCACCCTCCCTCCATCTTGTCTTATCTTCTCTTTTCTTTTCTTTTTTTCTTTCTTTCTCCCTCTCTCTCCCTCACTCCTTCCCCCGCCCTCCCTCCTTCCCCCCCCTCCTTCCTTCCCTCCCTCACTCCCTCTTTCCCTCCCTCCTCCCCTCCCTCTCTCCCTTCCTTCCTTCCTCCCTTCCTTTCTTTTTGAGAGTATAAGACCCTGTAATGTTGTTTTGGATACCTAAGCTGAATCTGGGTGTTGTGAGGTTTCTCAGAACTCTCCTAGTTTGATCCTATGTTTCTGAGGTTTGTCTAGATTACTTAAGTTATGTTTCAGGCATGTTTGGGCCTTTTTGTGGTATATTTATGCACCCCAGCTGATGTCTGAATGCCATATCTGAGTTTATATTTCCAAATTTAGTCCCAGTTTTTATTATGTGGGCCTTGGGAAATGACTCTGGGCTTTCTGGTGTGGGTCCATATATCTTTCTGGTCTCAGGTGGGCTCTGTGAGATGGATTGGGATACTCTTAAATGATTCACTGAGGTAGATCTGTGTCCCTTAATGTGGACTTGATCTCTCCTGTTCTAAGTTTCAGGTTGTTGAGAGTGTTACTTTCAGATGCTTCAGTTGAGTCTTTGTTTTAATAGGTCTGAAATTCCTTGTTTCAACTCTTGGAACCCTTCATTGGAGTCTGAGATAGCTTTTCTTATGTCTTGGAAATACCCTATGTCTTATGAATGGAACATTTAGTCCATTTACATTCAGAATAATTATTGAACAATATGAATTTAATACCATTGTATTACCTGTAAAGTTGCTGTTTCTATAGATAGTCTTTTTCCGTTCTGATCTTTGTTACTTTTGGGCTTTCCCTGTGCTCAAAGACTCCCCTTAAAATCCTTGCAAGACTGTTATAGTGTCCATAAATTCCTTTAGTTTTTGTTTATCTTGGAAATTATTTATCTCTCCTTCGATTCTGAGTGACAGCCTTGATGGATAAGGTATTCTTGGCTGCATATGTTTTCCATTTAGCACATTGAATACATCATACCAGTCTTTCTGGCCTGCCAGACCTTTGTGGAAAGGTTCCTGTGAGCCTTATGTTTTTACCCTTATAGGTTAAGGACCTCTTGCCCTGAGCTGCTATCAGGACTTTTTCTTTATCTCTGAAATTTGCAAGCTTCACTATTATATGTCAATTTGTCGACCTATTTTTATTGATACCAAGGGGCATTGTCTGTGCCTCCTGGATTGAATGCCTGTTTCCTTCCCCAGATTAGGGAAATTCTTACCTATAAATGGTTCAAATAAACATTCTGCCCCCCTCCTCTGTCTCATTTTCTGTGCTCTGTTATTCAGATATCACTGTGCTTTATTGGTATCGCCGATTTCTTGAAGTCTCCCCTGATGATCCAGTAGTTGTTTTTCTCTGTTTGTCTCAGCTTCCTTATTCTCCATCATTTTGTCTTCTCTGTCACTGACTCTCTCTTCTGCCTCATTTATCCTGAGCCTCTATCTTTTACTGCATTACAGTAATAACATTTTTAATTTTGGCCTGATTAGATTTAGTTCTTTTATTTCTACAGTAAGGGATTCTCTAGTGTCTTCTATGCTTTTCTTCAACCCCAGGTAGTATCTTTATAATTGTTGTTTTTGAATTCTAGTTCCAACATATTACTTATATCTGTATTAATTAAATTCCTGTCTGTGAGCACTACCTCCTGTTTTTTATTTTGGGGTCAGTTATTCTGTCTCATCATTGTCTCCAAAAAAGAAAAGAAAGAGAGAGAAGACAATAACAACAACAAAAGAAAATAAAACAAATGAGAAGAAAATAAAAAACAAAATAAAATAAAAGACAAGAAACAGAACAGAACAAACAACTAAATTCTGGGTGTGTTTTGTTCTGCATATAAAAAGAAGCTAAATCCCAGCATAGGAAAGAAAGAAAAACTTACATGTATGCAAAAACAAAACAAAATAAAATGGAACCATCAATCAATCATGTATATATAAAAATTAAAAAAGAAAAAAGTTGAAAAAATAAGAAAATAAGTGAAAAACATAAAACTGGAAAGACTAAAGAATAAGAATAAGAATAAAACATGTATGCTACATACTGTTTTCCCAAAGGCCTGGAGTTTTACAGTTCTCTGTGATAGGTAAAGTTGGTGCTAGCCAGTTGTTCCTGCTGGTGCTCTTGGGGAGGGGCCTCTTGCTCTGATTTTCAGGTTACCTTGTACTTGTGGAAATGTGCCTCCCTTGCCAGGGGGCCGGGCTTAATGTAAGTGGCTCCGGATTGCACTCTGTGGTATTATCTTGCTCCCTGAAAGCTTTCAGCACTGATGGGGGGATGAATATGGTAGCACCACAATCTCTAGCCCTAGAGCTGAAAGTTCATATCCTTCACACTTTAGTGAGCCCTTAAAGAAAAATAATCATTTTTGTCTCTGTGATTTCCATCTGAACCTTGTGTTCACCCAACTGAGTGTTTTTCTTTCAGGCACACAAGTGCCTTTCAAGTCTCTAAATTTTATGGACTCCTGTGGTGAGAACCCATACTTTTCCTTCCAGGGGAAGCAGGGGAGTCTCACCTCACTTCTGTCTTTTGCTGGGCCCCTGCCCAGAGAGTGGTTGCTCGACTGTAGCAGTTTTCCAGTTTATGGCAACACTGAGCAGAAAGCCAGCACCTAGACTTGCTGTTCTCAGCCAGCTTCCCTGCTCCAATGCCTGGGAACTCTGTTGCACTCAGTAATCCCTGTTCTTCTTGTTACCCCAGGGATCCTGAGACCACACTGTCATACCTGTGATTCTGCCCCAATTTGCCATCTAACCGCCTATAAGCCAGACACATCCCCACTGTGGCAGACTTCTGAATGTTCCCAGTTTGTGCTCTGCTGCTTATAATCCTTTGCAGTAGACTGCTCCAGTAGTCTCCTTCCCGCTGTCCTATTCACAGCTATATTCCATGGAGTTCAAGTCTCCACATCTCCTACCTTCCAAACGGTGGTCACTTTTCCATTTGTATAATTGCAGCATTTTATTCTCTCAGATCCCTGATTGATTTCACAGGTGTTCAGAACGATTTGATAACTATCTAGCTGAACCCCAGGGACAAGATGAGCGCAGGGTCCCCTACTCTCCCAACATCTTAACTCCCACCTCAGTTCTTTTTTTAAATGTTTTATTTAAATTCAATTCATTTAACACATACTATATTATTGGTCTCAGGGGTAGAGTTCAGTGATTCATCAGCTGCATATCACACCCGGTGCTCATTACATCACATGCCCTCCATAATGTCTATCACCCAATTACCCTATCCCCCCACCCACCTCCCCTCCAGCAACACTCAGTTTGTTCCCTACAGTTAAGAGTCTCTTGTGGTTTGTCTCCATCTCTGGTTTCCTCTTGTTTTATTTTTCCCTCCCTTCCCCTATGTTCCCACCAGCAGGGTACAGGGTTTCCAAATTCACCAAATTCTTGCCAACTTTTATTTTTGTTTTGTTTCTTAAGTTCCACATATGAATGAAATTATGAGATATGTATCTTTCTCTAACTTGTTTCACTTAGCTTAATACACTCCAGTTCCATCCATGTCAGGATTTCATTCTTTTTATGCCTCAGTATTTCCTATTTTAGTGTTTTTATTTGAATGTAAGTGTGTGTGTGTAGTAAAATATATGTATATCAGTTGATGGACACTTGGGCTCTTTCCATATTGTGGCTATTGTAGATAATGCTGCTATAAATATGGGGGTGGGTGCATGTATTGTTTTGAATTAGTATTGTTGTGTTCTTTGGGTAAGTATCCAGTAGCAAGATTGCTGGATCTTATGGTAGCGCTATTTTTAACTTCTCGAGGAACCTCCATACTGTTTTCCAGACTGGCTGTACCAGTTTGCATTCCCACCAACAGTGTAAGAGGCTTCCCCTTTCTCCACATCCTCGCCAACACCTCTTGTTTCTTACGTTGTTAATTTTAGCCATTCTGACAGGTGTGAGGTGATATCTCATCGTAGTTTTATGATTTTCATCTCCCTGATGGTGAGTGATGTTGAGCATCCTTTCATGTCTGTTGGCCATCTGGATGTCTTCTTTAGAGAAATGTCTGTTCTTGTCTTTTGCCCATTTCTTGACTGGGTTATTTGGTTTTGGGGTATTGCGTTGCATTGGTTCTTTATATGTTTTGGATACTAATCCTTTATCAGATATGTCATTTCCAAATATTTCCTCCCTTTGTGTAGGTTGCCTTTTAGTTTTATTATTTCCTTCACTGTGCAGAAGCTTTTTATTTTGATGAAGTCCCAATAGTTCATTTTTGTTTTTGTTTCCCTTGTTTCTAGAGACATATGCAAATACACACACACACACACACACACACACACACACACACACACACGGCTACTGCTCATTCAGGGAAATTATTCTCTGTGCTCTTTTCTAGGATTTTTATAGTTTCAGGTCTCACATTTAGGCCTTTAATGAATTTCAAATTTATTTTTGTGCGTGGTTTAAGAAAGTAGTCCAGTTTCATTCTTTTCCATGTTGCTGTCCAGTTTTCCTAGCATGATATGTTGAAGAGATGATCTTTTCCCCATTCTTTCCTGCTTGTCAAAGGTTAATGGCCACATAGTTGTGAGTTTATTTCTAGGTTTTCTGTTCTCTTCCATGGACCTGTGTGTCTGTTTTTGTGCTAGTACCATACTATTCTGATTACTAAATCTTGAAGTCCAGAATCTTGATGCCTCCAGCTTTGCTTTGTTTCTCCCAAACTGCTTTTGTTATTCAGGGTCTTTTGTGGTTCCATACAAATGTAAGGTTTGTTTGTTCTAGCTCTGTGAGAAATGCTGATGGTGTATTCCGTTGTTTTGGGATGGATGTTCTGGATATATATGTTAGATCCAACTGGTCCAGTGTGTCATCCAAAGCCATTGTTTCCTTCTTGATTTTCTATTGCATGATCTATCTATTGATATGAGGGCTACTAAGTCCTCTAGGTTTATGTGGCACCATTAATTTCTTCCTTTATGTCTATAAATGGTTACTTATGTATTTAGCTGTTCCCATCTTCTTTGTCTCCTATTACAGGCTTTACTTTAAAGTCCGTTTTGTCTGATGTAATATTGTTATTCCAGCTTTCTTTTTGCTTTCATTTACATTATAAATGTTTTTGCGTCCCTTTACTTTTGATCTGCATGTGTCTTTAAGTCTGAAGTGAGTCTCCCATAAGCAGCATATAGATGGGTCTTGTTTTTATCCATTCAGTCTCTGTATATCTTTTTATTGAAGGGTTTAATCCATTTATAATGAAAGTAATAATGGATAGGGATGTACGTTTTGCCATTTTTAAACTTGTTTTTGTAATTCTTCTTTATCCTTTCTTCTCTTGGTCTCTTCCCTTGTTCTTTAATGGCTTTCTTTGGTGTTATATTTGGATTCCTTTCTCTTCATTCCTTGCATATCTATTATTGGTTCTTGCTTTGTGGTTACCATTAGGTTTGTATACAATGTCTTCTGTATATAGCAGTCTTCATTAACTTGATGATTGCTTAAGTTTGAACCCATTCTAAAAGCACTAAAATTTTACTGCCTGCCATGTTTTGTATATATAATGTCATACTTTACATCCTTTTATTCTGTGAATCCCTTTGACTGATATTATAGACACAATTGATTTTATTGCTTTTGTGCTTTAACCCCATAGTGATTTGGTATGTGATTAATCTACTACTTTTACTTTGCCTTTTCTTTCCATTCAAGGAGTTCACTCTAAAGTTTCTCATAAGGTTGGTTTAGTGGTGACGAACTTATTTAACTCTTGTTTGGAAGACTTTATCTCTCCTTCTATTCTGAATAATAGCTCAGCTGGATACAGTATTTTATTTATTTGTTTGTTTATTTATTTTAAATTTTTTATTATATTATGTTAGTCACCATACAGTACATCCCCGGTTTCCAGTGTAAGGCTCGATGATTCATTAGTTGTGTATAACACCCAGTGCACCATGCAATACGTGCCCTCCTCACTACCCATCACCAGTCCATCCCTTTCCCCAACCCCCCTCCCCTCTGTAGCCCTCAGTTTGTTTCTCAGAGTCCATAGTCTCTCATGCTTCATTCCCCCTTCTCATTGTCCCCCCTTTCTTTATCCCTTTCTTCCCCTACCGATCTTCCTAGTTCTTATGTTCCATTGATGAGAGAAATCATATGATAGTTGTCTTTCTCTGCTTGATTTATTTCACTTAGCATTTTCTCCTCCAGTGCCATCCATGTTGCAGCAAATGTTGAGAACTTGTTCTTTCTGATAGCTGAGTAATATTCCATTGTATATATGGACCACAACTTCTTAATCCAGTCATCTGTTGAAGGGCATCTCGGCTCCTTCCACGATTTGGCTATTGTGGACAATGCTGCTATGAACATTGGGGTGCATATGGCCCTTCTCTTCACTACGTCTGTAACTTTGGGGTAAATACCCAGTAGTGCAATGGCAGGGTCATAGGGTAGCTCAATTTTTATCTTTTTAAGGGACATCACACTGTTTTCCAGAGTGGCTGCACCAACCTGCATTCCCACCAACAATGTAGGAGGGATCCCCTTTCTCCACATCCTCTCCAGTAATTGCAGTTTCCTGCCTTGTCAAGTTATGCCATTCTAACTGGTGTAAGGTGGTATCTTAGTGTGGTTTTGATTTGAATTTCCCTGATGGCTAATGATTTTCAGCATTTTTTCCTGTGTCTGTTAGCCATTTGTATGTCATCATTGGAAAAGTGTCTGTTCATATCTTCTGCCCATTTTTTTTTATTTGTTTATTTGTTTCTCACGTATTGAGTTTGAGAAGTTCTTTTACATCTTGGATTCCAGTCTTTTATCTGTAGTATCATTTGCAAATATATTCTCCCATTCCGTGGGCTGCCTCTTAGTTTTTTTGACTGTTTCCTTCGCTGTGCAGAAGCTTTCTATCTTGATGAAGTCTCACAAGTTCATTTTATCTTTTGTTTCTCTTGTCTTTGTAGATGTGTCATGAAAAAAGCTTCTGTGGCCGATGTCTTAGAGATTGCTGCCTCTGTTTTCCTCTGGGATTTTGATGAATTTCTGTCTCACGTCGAGGTCTTTCATCCATTTGGAGTTCATCTTTGTGTATGGTGTGAGAGAGTGGTCAAGTTTCATTCTTTTGCATGTAGCTGACCAATTTTCCCAGCACAATTTATTGAAGAGACTGTCTTTTTTCCACTGGATGTTTTTTCCTGCTTTATCAAAGATTAGTTGCCAACAGAACCAAGGGTCCATTTCTGGGTTCTCTATTCTGTTCCATTGGTCTGTGTGTCTGATTTTGTGCCAGTACCATGCAGTCTTTGTGATCACAGCTTTTTAGTACAGCTGGAAATCCGGCAACGTGATGCCCCCAGCTTTGTTTTTCAACAATTTGTTTTTCAACAATTCCTTGGCGATTCGGGGCCTTTTCTGGTTCCATACAAATTTAAGGACTATTTGTTCCAGTTCTTTGAAAAATGTCATCGGTATTTTGTTCGGGATAGCATTGAAAGTGTAGATTGCTCTGGATAGCATGGACATCTTAACTATGTTAATTCTTCCGATCCATGAGCATGGAATATCTTTCCATCTTTTTATGTCTTCTTCAATGTCTTTCAAGAGTGATTTGTAGTTTCTAGAATATAGATCCTTTACGTCTCTGGTTAATTCCAAGGTAACGTATGGTTTTTGGTGCTATTGTAAATGGGATGGATTCCCTAATTTCTCTTTCTTCAGTCTCATTATTCGTGTATAGAAATGCAACTGATTTCTGAGCATTGATTTTGTATCCCGCCACCTTACTGAATTGCTCTATAACTTCTAATAGTTTGGGAGTGGCTTCTTTTGGGTTTTCCATATAGAGTATCATGTCATCTGCAAAGAGAGACATTTTGACTTCTTCTTTGCTGATTTGAATACCTTTGATCCCTTTTTGTTGTCTGATTGCTGTTGCAAGGACTTCTAGTACTATGTTGAATAATAGTGGCGAGAGTGGGCATCCTTGTCGTGTTCCTGATCTTAAGGGAAAGGCCTCCAGCTTTTCCCCATTGAGAATAATATTTGCTGTAGGCTTTTCATAGATGGTTTTTATGAGATTGAGGAATGTACCCTCTATTCCTACACTCTGAAGGGTTTTAATCAGGAAAGGATGCTGTATTTTGTCAAATGCTTTTTCTGCATCAATTGAGAGGATCATATGGTTCCTGAGTCTTTTCTTGTTGATATGATGATCACGGTGATTGATATGCGAGTGTTGAACCACGCTTGAACCCCGGGTATGAATCCCACTTGGTCATGATGGATAATCATTTTAATGTACTGTTGGATTGTGTTACTGCACTTTTTTTTTTCCTTTTAAGCACGTGGAATATACTGCCACTCACTTTTGCCCTGTGAAGTTTCTAATGAAAAATCAGCTCATAGCCTTACAGGGTTCATCTGTATGTAAGCACTTGCTTTTGCTGCTTTTAAAGTCTTTTTTATTATTATTATGATATGTTAGTGACCATGTAGTACATCTTTAGTTTTTGATGTAGTGTTCCATGATTCATTGTTTGCATATAACACTCAGTGCTCCATGCAATATGTGCCCTCCTTAATACATTACCATCACCGGGCTAGCCCATCCCCCCACCCGCCTCCCCTCTGAAGCCCTCAGTGTGTTTCCCGGAGTCCATATTCTCTCGTGGTTCATTTCCCTTTCTGTTTACCCCCCTTTTTTCTTTTTTAAATATTTATTTGACAGAGAAAGAGAACACAAGTAGGCAAGGTGGCAGGTAGAGGAAGAGGGAGAAGCAGACTCCCCACTGAGCAGGGAGCCCAATGTGGGACTCGATCCCAGGGCTCTGGGATCATGACCTGAGCTGAAGGCAGTTGTTAATGACTGAGCCACCCAGGTGCCCACTTTTGCTGCTTTAAAATTCTCTCTTGATTACTACTTTCTGTCAATTTAATTACCATGTGTCTTGGTGTGTACCCCCTTGGGTTGATTTTGATGGGAGCTCTGCATGCCTCTGGATCTGGATGTCTGTTTTCTTCTCCAGATTTGGGAAATTTTCAGCTATTACTTCTTCAAATAAATTTTCTGCCCTCTTTCTTCACTTCCTGGGATCCCTATAATGTAAATTTATTATGCTTGATGATGTCACAGAGATCCCTTAACCTATTCACAGTTTATATTATTCTTTATTCCTTCTGTTGCTCAGCTTGATTACTTTCTATACACTATCTTCCGGCTCACTGATCTAATTTGTTACTGAGTTTTTCATCTGAGACTGCTTCTTTATTTTATGTATTTGTGTTAAGGGTCTCACTGATGTGTCTACTCTTTTCTCAAGTCCAGTGAGTATTTTTATGATCATTACTTTAAATTCTTTATTAGGCATATTGCTTATCTCCATTTCATTTAGCCCTTTTCTGTGCTTTTTGTTTCATTCTTTTATTTGTGATGTAATATCTGTCTCCTCATGTTGTTCAACCCTCTGTGTTTATTTCCGTGTGTTTGAGAGGTAGGCTACACCTCCTGGTCTTGAAAGTAGTAGTCTTAAGAAGAAGTTTTGTATTGCTCTGTAGTGCAGTATCCCCTAGGGTACCTGAGTATCTCCTATTTGTTCCTGCATTTGTGCTATATTGTGGTCGAGGCTTATTTACCTTCACTTCAGTTGGCTTCAGTGTTCCCCTTTTCTCTGCTGTGGGTGCAGTGGCAAGGTTTGGTGCCTGTGCTATTAAGGAGTCGTGTGGAGCCAGCATGGACTTGTATTTGGGTTATGCCAGATGGCTGTCTTCAGCACATTTGCTGGACTGCATTCACATGGTTGTGTTCCCATTACCATATGGCAGGATCACTTTGGAGTGGCACCAATTGCTGCTCAGGCTCCTTGCAACAGTCTTTTGGGGCAAGAGCAACTTTAGATGGATAATAGTTGAATGGGGCAGGTTGAATGCAGTGGATCCACCGGAGCATAGGCAAATGGGGCAGGTGATGTTAGCAGTCTGGGTGGAGAGTGTTTGCACGGATTCTTGCATGTGTCTGGGTATCTAGACTCAAGGTGTGAGGGAAGTGGCACATGTCACTTCTTTTGTTCTTTGAAAAGTCTCGTAAAGGTCACTGCCCTTCCAGCACATGTTCTGAGATTAGTAAATACATTTCCTTCCTGTGTACCCTAGTAGTTTTTCAAATTGCTGTTGCTGTACTATATTTCAAGGGAGCTGTTTCTTTAAGGCCATAGACTCAGTTTCTTCTTGCCCTCTGGCTCTCCCAGAGCTGTGCCTGCTGATTTTTAAAGTGCACAGAGTTAAGTACCACTTATTGTAACATCTGAGAAAATTAAACTCTGATTTTTGAAGTCAAATTATATGGGGACTCATCTTCCCAGTGCAGGTCCACCATGTCTACAATACCTTGTGTGGGGTCTATTCTGTTTCTTCTCCATGCTTGTGGTGTCCCTCCCATTTTGGTGTTTCATCAAGAACTTATTCCCCACCATGTCTTTTCCCCTTCTACCCTTTTTGGTATGGCCTCTTTTCCATGATTAACTGTGAAAAGTCTGATCTGCTAGTCTTTGAGTCCTTTTCTAAGTTGGGTGTACTGAAGTAGCTGTTATCTTGGTATGTGTATGGGATGAGGTGAGTTTAGGGTCTTCCTACTCCACCATCTTTTCTAGTTACCTTGTAGAATAATTAAAAACCCAGTATAAAAACCCCTGTCACTGTTATGGGTAGGGGGCATTATGGTTTTGTTAACATTGGGTGAATATCTTCCTCTCTAGCTTTATGTTGCTTCCACTCTCTTCTTTTTACTTTATTTACACTGGCTTTCCTTAAATGTCTTCAACACTGAATGTTTTTTTCCCCACATAGGCCTCTAAACCAAGAGTAGGAACTCCATTCCTAGTCCTATTTTGTTCGCTTAATTTTATCCTTAACCCAGATTTCAATACAAGCATTAGCTTAATAGCACTTAAAATCAGTGAATCCATTATTTGTTATTATAGCATTGTGCTCTCATTTTTACTAATTTTTAATATAAAAATTATCACTTTATAAGTTTATTACCTTTAGACATTTTGAGGGCTGTCATAAAGCTTAAGTTATTAGAGCAGTGCCTTTCACAGACTAGAGGAAAGGGGAAGGAAAAAAGAAACAGTTGGGGTTGCTGTGGAAATACATGAAAAGACTACTCATTGAGTTTTTTAATATCTAAATCTGCTGGAAGACATTAGTCTTTTTTAAAGTTTTTATTTAAATTCAAGTTAATTAACATATAGTGTAATGTTGATTTCAGGAAGTGATTCACCCCTTACATGTAACACCCAGTGCTCATCACAAGTCCCTCCTTACTATTCATCACCCATTTAACCCATCCTCCACCTACCTCACCTCCAACAACCTTAGTTTGTTCTCTATAGTTGAACACCTATGGTTTCCCTCCCTCTCTTTTTTCCCCTTTCCCTGTGTTCATATGTTTTGTTTCTTAATTCCACATATGAGTGAAATCATATGCTATTTGTCTTTCTCTGACTGACTTATTTCGCTTAACATAATATCGTATTGTTCCATCCATGTCATTGCAAAAAGCAAGATTTCATTATTTTTGATGGCAGGTAATATTCCATTGTATATGTATATCACATCTTCCTTATCCATTCATTACTCAGTGGACATTAGGGCTCTTTCCATAGTTAGGCTTTTGAATTTAATGCTGCTATAAACATTGGGGTGCATGTGCCCCTTTTAATCCCTACTTTTGTATCTGTTGGATAAATACCTAGTAGTGCAATTGCTGAGTCGTAAGGTAGCTCTATTCTTAACTTTTTAAGGAAACTTCATACTATTTTCCAGACAGGCTTTACCAGTTTGCATTTCCATCAACACTGTAAAAGGGTTCCCTTTCTCTGCATCATCACTAACACCTGTTGTTTCTTGTGTTGTTTATGTTAGCCATTCCGACAGGTGTGAGGTGAATTCTCAGTGTAGTTTTGATTTGTATTTCCCTGATGATGAGGATCTTTTCATGTATCTGATGGTCATCTTTATGTCTTCTTTGGAAAAATGTTTGTTCCTGTCTTCTGCCCATTTCTTAACTGGACTTTTTATTTTTAGGGTGTTGAATTTGATCATTTCTTTATAGACTTTGGATACTAACCCTTTATCAGATATGTCATTTGCAAATATCCTCTCCCATTCCATTGGTTACCTTTCTGCCTTGTCAATTGTTTCCTTCATTGTGCAAGAACTTTATATCTTGACGAAGTCCCAAAAGTTCTTTTAGGTTTTGTTTCCCTTGTCCCCAGAGACATGTCCAGTAAGAAGTTGATACAGCTGAGGTTCAAGAGGTTGCTCCCTGTGTTCTTCTCTAGGGTATTTAGGAGAGCATCTGTTGTGATGAGCATTGGGTGTTATATGCCACTAAGGAATCGTTGAACACTACATCAAAAACTAATGATGTACTATATGCTGGGTAACTGAACATAATAAAAAAGAAAGAAAGAAAAGAAATTGATCCCATTTATAATTACAACAAAACCATAAGATACCTATGAATAAACCTAACCAAAGAATAAGACATCAGTACTCTGAAGTAATTACACTTATGAAAAAAAAAATGAAGGAGACACAAAGAAATGGAAAAATATTCCATTCTCATGGACAGGAATACAAAACATTGTTACAATGTCCATGGTTCCCAAAACAACCTACACATGTAATGAAATCCCTATCAAAATACCACTATCATTCTTCACGGAGCTAGAACAAGCGTAAAATATGTACAGAACCAGAAAAGACCCCAAGTAGCCAAAGCTATCTTGAAAAAGAAAAGCTGTGATCACCAAGACAGCGTGGTACTGGCACACAAACAGACACATAGACCTATGGAACAGAATAGAGAGCCCAGATATGGACCCTCAACTCTATGGTCAACTAATCTTTGACACAGCAGGAAAAAACATCCAATTGAAAAAAGACAGTCTCTTCAATAAATGGTGCTGGGAAAATTGGACAGCTATGTACAGAGGAATGAAACTGGACCATGCTCTCACACCATACACAAAGATAAACTCTAGATGGATAAAAGACTTCAATGTGAGACAAGAATCCATTAAAATCCTAGAGGAGAACACAGGCAGCAACCTCTTTGACATCAGCGACAGCAACTGTGACCCATCTCCAAAGGCAAGTGAAACAAAAGTTAAAATGAACTTTTAGGACTTCATCAAGACAAAAAGCTTCTGCACAGCAAAGGAAACAGTCAACAAAACAAAGAGGCAACCCACAGAATGGGAGAAGATATTTGCAAATGACATTACAGATAAAAGGCTGGTATCTAAGATCTATAAAGAACTTCTCAAACTCAACACCCAAAAAACAAATAATCAAGTCAAAAAATGGGCAGAAGACATGAACAGACGCTTCTTTTTTAATAATAATATTTTTATTATATTATGCTAGTCACCATACAGTACATCCCCAGTTTTTGGTGTAAAGTTCCATGATTCATTACTTGCGTATAACACCCAGTGCACCATGCAACACGTGCCCTCCTTAATACCCATCACCAGCCTATCCCATCCCCCCCTGAAGCCCTCAGTTTGTTTCCCAGAGTCCATAGTCTCTCATTGAACAGACACTTCTCCAAAGAAGATGTACAAATGGCTAACAGACGCATGAAAAAATGTTCAAAATCATTAGCCATCGGGGAAAGTCAAATCAAAACCACACTGAGATACCACCTTACACCAGTTAGAATGGCAAAAATTGACAAGGCAGGAAACAACAAATGTTGGAGAGGATGTGGAAAAAGGGAAACCATCTTACACTGTTGGTGGGAATACAAGTTGGTACAGCCACTTTGGAAAACAGTATGGAAGTTCCTCAGAAATTTAAAAATAGAGCTATCGTATGACCCAACAATGCACTACTGGATATTTACCCCAAAGATAAAGATGTAGTAAAAAGAAGGGGCACCTGCACCCCAACATTCATAGCAGCAATGTCCACTATAGCCAATCTGTGGAAGGTGTCGAGATGCCCTTCAACAGACGAATGGATTAAGATGTGGTCCATACATACAATGGAATATTACTCACCCATCAGAAGGGATGATTACCCACCATTTGGATCAACATGGACAAGACTGGAGGAGATTATGCTAAGTGAAATAGTCAAGCAGAAAAAGACCATCACCATATGGTTTCACTTATATGTGGAATATAAGGAATAGCACGGAGGACATTAGGAGAAGGAACAGAGAACTAAAGGGGGGAGACAGAGGTAGGGGGATGGGCTAGCCCCGTGATGGGTATTAAGGAGGGCATGTGGTGTAATGAGCAAATGATCATGGAACACTACATCAAAAACTAATGAAGTGCTGTATGGTGACTAAATAACATAATAAAAAATAAAAGATAAAAGATACATTGGGGAGGAAAAAAGAAAAAGCTGGAGGCATCACAAGGCAGACTTCAAGCTGTATGACAAAGCTGTCATCATCAAGACGGTATGGTACTGACATTACGTCAAAAACTAAGGATGCATTGTATAGTGACTAACATAACATAATAAAAAATTATTATTAAAAAAAAAAGACAGTATCGTACCAGCACAAAAACAGACACATAGATCCATAGAACCGAATAGAGAGCCCAGAAATGGACTCTCAAATCTATGGTCAACCAATCTTCAACAAAGTAGGAAAGAATATCCAATGGAAAAGAAAGGGAAGAATGAAGGGTGGGTAAACAGAAGGGGGAATGAACCGTGATAGACTATGGACTCTGAGAAGCAAACTGAGGGCTTCAGAGGGGAGGGGGGTGGGGGAATGGGATAGACTGGTGATGGACAGTAAGGAGGGCACATATTGCATGGAGCACTAGGTGTTATACGCAAGTAATGAATCATGGAACACTACATCAAAAACTAGGGATGTACTGTATGGTGATTAACATAACATAATAAAAAATTATTATTAAAAAAAGGAAAAAAAAGAATATCCAATGGAAAAAAAGACTGTCTTCAATAAATGGTTCTGGGAAACTGGACAGCCACATGCAGAAGAATGAAACTGGACTATTTCCTTACACCATACACAAAAATAACTCAAAATGGAATAAAGACTTAAATGGAAGACATTAGATTTTGCCCTTGCCCTCTCTTCTGTGTTTTTAATTGCTGTTTTGAATGAGGACATGGTAGAGATAAAGCATTTTTTAGTCATTTTCAGGATGGAATTCAAGTAATAAAATTGGTGAACAGAATGATAGAATGAGCTCAAATAAAATCATGAAGCTGATTTCACAGGTAGCTCATATGAAATATATATTTATTTTTATATAATTGATTTTATATTTTCTGTCCAGTATAGCAGAAACTAACCTTAACCAATATATTCCTCCACTGAATTGAAAATCCTATGATGTGTTCAACTTATGGCACACTCCAAATGAGATTAGGTAAAAATTTTTTTTTTAAAGATTTTATTTATTTATTCGACAGAGATAGAGACAGCCAGCGAGAGAGGGAACACAAGCAGGGGAAGTGGGAGAGGAAGAAGCAGGCTCATAGCGGAAGAGCCTGATGTGGGGCTCGATCCCATAACGCTGGGATCACGCCCTGAGCCGAAGGCAGACGCTCAACCGCTGTGCCACCCAGGCGCCCCTGGGTAAATATTTTTTGAATTGTTGCTCTTTGCCTGAGATTGTCATCAGAGAGAAGTATTTGCAGCTGTTGAGATAATTTTCTACAGTTGTAATTTCTATCATTTTCTATACTGATCTGTAAGTTATTTTAATCTATTATTGATCGGTATTTTATAAACTTATTTCTCTCTTAGCACATATGGGTTTAATTCTTTTAATTATTATGTATATGTAGAAGGTAAGTAAAGTTACATGGTAATACCAAATAGATGATATTCTTTACAAGGTGTGGGAATGGGATATTCATTGTCTCACTCCAAAAATGAAAGTTAATATTGAACTAAATAAAAGTTTGTTTTAATTTTTAAATTACATTTAACTTTAATAAATTTGTTATGTGTAACATTTCTGGTTGGGTAATTATAAGAGAAGAAGGCAGTTATCTCATAAATACGTATTATGATGTCAGACATTCTATATGCTATAATTTCAATCTCAACCCTGGCAGCAACTCGACTAGAACCCTATCTTGCATTCACTTCCACTTGAGCCAACATGAGATCTCCACTTTGCTTCTACCAGTTATGGGGATTGTTTTTTCACTGCTGTGGTGGTAAGTTACACATAAATGGAATTTTTTTTCCTCTTCTTGTTTGTCTTATTACTGGGGAGAATATTTTTGATTTTACCTAACTTTTTAAAATATCTTCTGTTTATCTCATTTCCTGCTGCTTATTCATGCTTCTCTTTTACTTAATCTTACATTTACCTTATATAATCTTTCATTTACCTTTCTCATTCTTCTCTATATTTTCTTATTTCTCATCTTCAACAAACAAAAGATAGGATGACAAATCTCATTAATCATTCAGCAAGATGTTGTTTTTCATGTTATAATTACCTCTTCCCCTCCCTATCTGGCCTTTTAGTACCCAGTTCTCAAAAGCAGTGGTTAACCTCATTGACCCCAACGATTGCCCCATTGACAGCGTCCAGCAACATCCCATGGCTAGTGTCCATGGCTGAAACCTGCCAGGGCATTATTCTGAGTCGGTGGTGGATCCTTTCCACAGCCAGCTGTCTGAGTAAATTGTAAGTACATCTAGAGTAATGATAAAGGGATCATAGTTATGTATACATTTTATATTTGTTTGTCAAAATTACTTTAAGAGTAATTTTTTATGTTATACTCACCATACTATACATCTCAAGTTATTGATGTAAAGTTCCATGATTCATTACTTGTGTATAACACCCAGTGAACCATGCAATACGTGTCCTCCTTATTACCCATCACCAGGCTAGCCCATCTCCCATCCCTTCTAAAGCTCTGTTTGTTTCCCAGAGTCCCTAGTCTCTTGTGGTTCATTCCCCCTTCTGTTTACCCCCCTTTCTTCCCTTTCTTCTCCTACCGATCTTCCTACTTCTTATGTTCAAAAAATGAGTGAAACCATATGATAATTTTCTTTCTCTGCTTGACTTATTTCACTTAGCATTATCTCCTCTAGTTCCGTCCATGTTGTAGCAAATGTTGAGAACTCGTTCTTTCTGATAGCTGAGTAATATTCCATTGTATATATGGACCACAACTTCTTAATCCAGTCATCTGTTGAAGGGCATCTCTGTTCCTTCCACGCTTTGGCTATTGTGGACAATGCTGCTATGAACATTGGGGTGCATATGGCCCTTCTCTTCACTACGTCTGTATCTTTGGGGTAAATACCCAGTAGTGCAATGCCTGGGTCATAGGGTAGCTCAATTTTTAACTTTTTAAGGGACTTCCACACTGTTTTCCAGAGTGGCTGTACCAACTTGCATCCCCACCAACAATGTCGGAGGGATCCCTTTTCTCCACATCCTCTCCAGCAATAGTTGTTTCTTGCGTTGTCAATTTTTGCCATTCTAACTGGCATAAGGTGGTATCTCAGTGTGGTTTTGATTTGAATTTCCCTGATGGCTAATGATTTTCAACATTTTTTCATGCATCTGTTTGCCATTTGTATGTCTTCATTGGAAAAGTGTCTATTCATGTCTTCTGCCCATTTTTGATTTGATTATTTGTTTCCCGTGTATTGAGTTTGAGAAGTTCTTTGTAGATCTTAGATACTAATCTTTTATCTGTAGTGTCATTTGAAATATCTTCTCCCATTTCTGACTGCCTCTTAGTCTTTTTTGACTGTTTCCTTGGCTGTGCAGAAGCTTTCTATCTTGATGAAGTCCCACAAGTTCATTTTATCTTTTGTTTCTCTTGCCTTTGGGGATGTGTCATGAAAAAAGCTGCTGTGGCCGATGTCTTAGAGATTGCTGCCTCTGTTTTCCTCTGGGATTTTGATGAATTTCTGTCTCACGTCGAGGTCTTTCATCCATTTGGAATTTATCTTTGTGTATGGTGTGAGAGAGTGGTCAAGTTTCATTCTTTTGCATGTAGCTGACCAATTTTCCCAGCACAATTTATTGAAGAGACTGTCTTTTTTCCACCGGATGTTTTTTCCTGCTTTGTCAAAGGTTAGTTGCCCAAAGAGCCATTTCTGGGTTCTATATTCTTTTCCATTGGTCTATGTGTCTGATTTTGTGCCAGTACCATGCAGTCTTTGTGATCACAGCTTTGTAGTACAGCTTGAAATCCGGCAACGTGATGCCCCCAGCTTTGTTTTTCCTTTTCAACAATTCCTTGGCGATTCGGCGCATTTTCTGGTTCCACACAAATTTAAGGGCTGTTTGTTCCAGTTCTTTGAAAAATGTCATTGGTATTTTGATCAGGATGGCATTGAAAGTGTAGATTGCTCTGGGTAGCATGGACATTTTAACTATGTTAATTCTTCCGTTCCATGAGCATGGGATATTTTTCCATTTTTTGTGTCTTCTTCAATGTCTTTCAAGAGTGATTTATAGTTTCTAGAATATAGATCCTTTACGTCTCTGGTTAAGTTAATTCCGAGATAACTTATGATTTTTGGTGCTATTGTAAATGGAATAGATTCCCTAATTTCTCTTTCTTCAGTCTCATTGTTCGCGTGTAGAAATGCAACTGATTTCTGAGCATTGATTTTGAATCCCGCCACAGTACTGAATTGCTCTATAACTTCTAGTAATTTGGGGGTGGATTTGCATTAGATATTGATGCATTCAAGGGACTTTGTCTTTGGAAAATAATATATTACAAATGAAGCTTGAGGAGTGCCTGGGTGGTTTAGTCTTTAAGCCTCTGATTTCGGCTCAGGTCATGATCCCAGGGTCCTGGGATCGAGCCCCGCATTGGGGTCCTGCTCAGCAGGAAGCCTGCTTCTCCCTCTCACACTCCCCCTGCTAGTGTTTCCCTCTCTCACTGTGTCTCTCTCTGTCAAATACATAAAATCTTTAAAAAAATGAAGCTTGGCATTCTAAAATCAAATTCTATTCAGTGTATATTGTAGAGCATCATTTTACAGGGATGTAAATAGAAATTTGTTGGATTACATTGCTAAGCAAGCAAAAGCTTTACATTAATATTTCAGCAGAAATGGAAGTTTAATGAAATGTTTTCTTTTCAGTATTATTTCATTATGCTGTTTTTCACTTTTCTATTCTTTTAGGAAACATTTGCATTCTGACATTTCAGGAGTCATTGACCAAGAAGATATCTTACTTGGCCATAAAATATGCCTGCACCCCAGTTTTGCTGCACAAGGTGGAACAGATCCAGTCAAAGGAGACATAGGAGTGGTCCTCCTGCAGTACCCTATCAGGAGGGAAAAAATACCACTTTATCACACTTATAACATCTTCTGGAAGAGCTGTTATAACTGCCAATACAGACACTGCAGGGTATACCAATATCAGAGTAAGCCACAAGAGTCATATTCTGTCATATCATAAATGTAGCTCGTATAATGATACAGAAAAAGGAAAGCAAAATAATGGAAAATAAAATAGGAGTTAAAAAAATCTGGTAAATAATTAAATCCATATTACTCCACTTTACATGGAGTAGAGAAGGTAAAGTGACAATATCATGGGTTATAATATTCTGTGTTCTATTAAGAAGGATTTAGGAACAGCTAAAAAATCCAAGAAAGTGTGAGATAAGTTGTATGAGATAAGATGGTAGGAAAAGAGAAGTCAGAATATGTCAATAATTTTGTGTAATTAAAAGATTGAAAGCTATACCAATCTAGTAATAGATCATATAATGTAACAGCCCATAACTCATAGTCCTTTCTATTTCTATTCCTTAAGACCACAATAACTTTGGCACCAGTATCAAGAAGCTGTCAGTTAAGCTGCTGGATCTCTCATTCTGCCACCACCAACATATTCACTTGACTAAAAGTAACAATTTATGCATCTGGAGTCAGCCACAAGAAGACTGCTGGGTACTTACTATATAAGGGCAAAGTTACTATTGCGGGGAGATGTAAAAGTGTATTTAAAATATAAAATGGATACAAGTTCATTTATGTAAATTGAATAAGTTCTGGAGATCTGAACAATCTAGTATATATAGTTAAGAATCTTATACTGTGCACTTAAAAATTTAAGAGGTTTAGATAACATGTTTACTATTATTCCTTTAATAAAAAAGAAAGTTTCTTTACTTTCTCATGCAGTTACAGATGTAATGTTTATGTGATTATATAATCATAAATACATGTCAAAAAAGATTCAGAGATGTATTTATTGTTAAGATCACAAAAAAGCAGAAATATTTACATCAATAAAATTTCAGAATTAGAAAACTTGCTAAAGTATGTTTGAAGAAATGGGAAGAACAGGTTATCCTTGGATTGTTAGAATAGAATAAGAATTTTGTTTTACAAATACAAACTGAGTATTTACTTAAAAGTCTTCAGTTATGAGATATAATTATTATCCCTCCATCCTGAAGCTACAAAAATATTGTAACATAGAATTAGTGATGAGGAGTACCTGCTACCAATATATATTTTTAAAGAATACGGTGGCATTTTTTTCTAAAGCTCAACAAGGGGATCATGTAATACATTTTAGAAAGAGTAATATTTAGTTTGTAACACAGATAAAATTTAAAAAGTCCCAAATGGCAACAAACAAATTTAAGGCAAAACAAAATAAGAGAGGCAAAAGTAAAAACATTGAAATTTACAAATAAGGAGGATGTTAGAATACATTATGAAAAAGGGATATGATATCAAATTCTTCTTCACAAACATATTGCCAAAACTTTGTCAAGCCCAAAAGACCAAAGAAAGAAACAATGTTGAAATCAATATTTGAGGAGCTTGAAATTAAGCAAGACAAGGTAACCGCAGCATGGTACATTACAAATTAATAGGTACAGAGAGAAAACAGGCCTGGTTCCAGTTCTTAGAAGATCCCAGCCTGGGCCCAGTCACCAGAGTCTATGATTTGATAGAGAATAGTGCAATATTTTGGTATGATATAATTTTGTTAATTTTCTTATAGAAATCTTTATTGTGAACAGTGGAGATACAATTATACATACGTTTGGCTAGGTAAAGGGGATGCTTAAAATTTTGAGAGGAAAGTAGCTCTTCACAATAGAGACAAGATGTGTAAATGTAACAACCATTTAATTCATAGAAAATATTTGAATGGTAAAATGTGTAGGGGCACATGGTGGTAAGAAAAATATTCAAAAAATGAGGAAAAAAATAGGGGCGCCTGGGTGGCACAGCGGTTGGGCGTCTGCCTTCGGCTCAGGGCGTGATCCCGGCGTTCTGGGTTCGAGCCCCACATCAGGCTCCTCTGCTATGAGCCTGCTTCTTCCTCTCCCACTCCCCCTGCTTGTGTTCCCTCTCTCACTGACTGTCTCTATCTCTGTTAAATAAATAAAATCATTTTAAAAAATGAGGAAAAAAATCGCTTTGACCATATTACAAAGTAATGGTCCATTGACTTGATTGTTGAAGTCCTTGGAGTCACAGAAAGATTTTAATACAAAAAGATGCATTTTAGAAGAATCACACATTTTCTGTTCTGAAAGGTGGTATGAAAGATGGCCTTTAAAATTAAAGAAGCCAGATTTATTTAGGACTCTAACCAAGTCTATTAAAAAGTATCTTTGTACTCTTCACATTTATTTCCTCTGATCTGGCATGAACTGAAAAAAACAATAAGAAATTATTCATTCATTAAATATTAAATGCCTAAACATGATTTAGTGCTATGCTAGAATTTAGCATTTTAAAAAAGCATATAATTATCCTTATCCTTATGAAGCTTGCAAATTATGGGAATGAAATAGAAGAGTAAAATGTTGAGGGTATAAAACATACTTTTAAGAAAACAATTGGTGATAGCAAAATGATGAAAATGTGCTATCAAAAAAGGAGAAATGCAGAACGTCTTTAAAAATGTTCTATTTGACCAAAAACCTAAAGCGCTTGAGAAATCAATCAAATGCAATTCCAGGCAGAGGAAACTACTGTGGAAAAATTTCTGTGAAGAATGAAGCAAATATAATGGTACCAAAATGAACAAAGGAAAAATTTGAGCTGAGATCAGAAACTAATTAAGAAAGACTTTGACTTGCCAGGAGGAGAAGAAAGCATGGAATAAGGTTGGGTATGACAATGGCTTGAAAATAAGAAACGATGACAACTTGAACCACAGTAATGGCAGTGGAGGTGATAAGGATAAACACAGTCATTACATATGATTGTATAAGTTGTGCCTTGCCTAAAAATATTCAGCAAAGGGAATAAGTGATATCCAAATAAGGAATGTTGAATATGTAATTGCTATTTAGAGTCTGGAAGTTTTCTCTAAAAACCCTCTGCCATTTGGTTTTTCTCTTTTAACTGGAGTTACGCTTACGTGTAAGTCATATTCTGGAGTTTTGTGAAGTATACACCAGGTAACATTTATTATTGTGCACCATGTCATATGGGTATGTGGTAGAGAAATACATAAATTGTACGTATTTCAATGTACATATAGACAATATTATGTATATAATATATAACCTTTTTACAATGTATATATGTAGCCATATATCTTATAATTAATATATATCATATATTTATATATGGCTTATGTTACATATATTTTAATATATGTTTACTCTGTATGTTTATGTATCTGCCTGTTTGTCTCATATAAATATGCCTTACATTTTTTTCATCATTCAGGTACAGCAGGGTAGTCCTGTTCTCTGCCTCTTTGGCAACCGCTGGGAACTGGTAGGCCTGGTCAGTGAGTCCTCAATGGCCTGTTACAACCCTATTCTTGTCATCAAGACAGCCCCATATTTATCTTGGATGAAATGGCTTATCAAGACATCCCAGAAGCCGTTGGATCCGATTTTTTCCATACCCTGCAGTTTTACTTCTGGTGTAGAACATGGCCCACAAGACAGGCTTACCCTGAACAGGGGCACTGCCATTTTGACCTCCCATGGATTCTCTGTTCAGACATGGAAGAGAAGATTAGGCACTTCCCCACTGAACAGACAGCGCCGGAATCCTTCTCCTGTATTTTTCCGTTCAAATAATAGAGACTCTTTTCTTGTCAGTAGACAGTCACACCTTCAAACTAGTCAGCTACCCTCAACTATCAAATTCCCAATGATACAATCTTGGACCTCTCTTGTTACCAAACAACGGGATCCTTCTGATATGTTTGAGCCCTGGAATACCCCAATAACTGATACTTCTGAAACTTTGGTTCTTTCTGGACCCCCAAAGCCTCGAATACCTGATGAATTTATACCCCAGGACCTTTCTCTGAAAGATAAAATGAAATATCAATACCAGACTATGACCAATTCAGTAAACTCCTGGGTTAATCCTTTAGCTGGTATAATTGGGCTTCATACTCTACCACTAGTTAATTCTGCTATATCCTGGCTTTTGTTTTCAAGTGGCATAGATGGGTCCCAACTTCTTTCTGGGGTTAATACTGTACAGTCTCAAGTTCAGTCTAGTAAGGTTCCTTTCCATGGTCAAATTCTAGCTAAACCGTGGTTAGAAATCACCCCTGATGTTGGACCTTGGACACATTCTGTACTTGATAAAACAGGAACAGTGATGCAAATCCAATCTAGTGAAGAGAATATTGGAAGCAAAATACACCATGTAGTTGATAGAGTTCACACTTCTTTTAAAACAGTAACTTATAACTTGAATGCATGGGTTCCTTTAACAGTTAATAAAAATGAATTCTGGACTCATTCCACACTAAATGCAGATGGATCTCAGTATCCTATAGGAACTCTTACCTTAGAACCCTGGTTTCAGTCAGTCTTAAATTTAGATGGATCCCAAGAACTTGTAGAAAAGACTAATGAATACTGGATTCACCCTGAATCTAAGTCACCTCAGCTATGGACTTCTTCAGCACTTAATATGCCTCTTACTTGGGTTCCATCTGCAAGCAACACTATTAAGTCTTGGGCACAATATAAAACTAGTCTGATCAAAGTATCAAGTCAAGTGGATAGAATAAGTCCATTGAGTAAACATGAGTCTATTATGGTCAAACCCCAGATTCAAACTGAAGATACAACCTGGTTTTTGATACAAACTATTACAAATGTAATTATGCCTTTTATTCAGTCTAATGCTGATACAGTCAGACCCTGGACTATACCTGAAGCTGACATAGTCCAAACTTGGACCCAGCAAGAAACCCAAAGAATAAACCCACTAACTCAGCTGAAATCAAATATAATCAGACCATGGTTACAGACTAAAACTGAAAGAAACAGACCCTGGATTCAACCTAAGTTTCAAATAGTCAGACCTAGAGCCCAGACTGAAAATGGTAAAGACAAACATTGGACTCAGCCAGAAGCAGATATGATTAGATCCATGACCCACACTGATATTAAAACAGTCAGGCTTGGGAACAAGCCTAAAGCTGGTACAGCCAGATCCTGGTCATGGATTAGGTCTAATCAAAGGAGAGCTAGGTCCCAGCCAGACTTTCAAACACTCTACCCTTGGACTCAGCCTGAGGTTGATATAGTGAGATCATGGATGAAGCCTGAAGCATCAATATTAAGAATCTGGACACAGTCTAAAGTTAATACAGTTACACCATGGACAGGGCCTGAAGCTGAGGCAGCTAGACTTTGGTTGCAAATTCAAACCAATACAGTCAGATCATTGAGCCAATCCGAATCTCAAACAACCATTTCCTGGTCTGAGCTTGAAGCTGATAGAGTCAGATCTTGGCTGCAGAGTCAGATGCATACATTCAAACCTTGGGTTGAGACAGAATTTCAAACAGCCCACTCCTGGACCCAACCTGAAGGTAATATAGCCAGGCTTTGGGCTAAATCTGAGACTGACAGTGTCAGACATTGGTTTCCGACTCAAGTAGAGATAGCCACAACATGGACAGAGCCAGTATCCCAAACAGCCCACCACTGGATACAGTCCAAAACAAAAATAGTCAGGCCCTGGAACCAGCCTGTGGGAGACAAGCTAAGAGCCTGGATACAACATGGCATTTATACTGTAAGGCCCTGGGATGACCTTGAAGGTGATAAAGTTAGATTCTGGATGCAATCTGAATCTGATACAAGACCTTGGATTCAGCCAGATGTGGGTATAATCAATCTTGGGACACAAAATGAAGCTGATACATCAACACCATGGGCATGGGTGCAGGATGAGAATCCAGAAGTTAATCCCTGGGCACAGTCTGAAACTGAAACAGCTATACTCTCAACCCAGGGAGAAGTTCCAGCAATAAATCTTTGGACAGAGATTTTAGTTGATACTGTCACAACATGGGCAAAGACTGAATTTCCAGGACAAAAGCTCTTGATGTATCCTTTATCTCATATGGTCACACAGTGGACTCAGCCTGAACTGACAGCGGCAAATCTCTGGACACAGCCTGTAGATGATACGGTCACTCAGTGGACCCAGGGTGAACCTTCAGAAATAAATTCCTCAACAAAAACTATAGCTGACACAGCCATGTGGACACAGGCTGACTCTCCAGCAGTGAATCCCTGGATATGGTCTGAAAATGATACAGTCATATCATGGACCCAGGATGAGTCCGTAGGAATAAATCCTTGGACACAGCCTATAGCTGATACAGTCACACAGTGGGCCCAGGATGAACCTTCAGAAGTACTTCCTTGGGTGAAAATTATAGCTGATACACCATGGATGCAGGCTGAATCCCCAGCAATAAACCCCTGGACACAGACTGAAAGTGATATAGTCACACCATGGATGCAGGCTGAGTCTCCAGCAGTAAATCCCTGGACACAGTCTGAAACTAACACAGTCCTACTGTGGACTCAGGCTGAATCTCCAACAGTAAATCCCTGGATAGATACTGTAGCTGGGGCAGGCACACAGTGGACCCACGCTGAATCTCTGGCAGTAAATTCTTGGACCCAGCCTATAGCTGATACAGTCACACTGTGTACTCAGAATGAGTCTCCATTATTACATTCCTGGAAAAAGTCTGAAACTCATACACTTACAACATGGACTCTGACAGAATCTTTAGCAGGAAATTCCTGGAAACAATATGAAACTGATAGTGCCTCAATGTGGACCAAAAAAGGAAATCTAGAAGTAAATCCCTGGACACAGTCTGAAACTGATACAACTTGGACCCAGGCAGAAACTCCAGGAGTAAATTTGTGGCCACAACCTATAACTGAAATAGTTTCACCATGGACTCTGGCTGAATCTCCAGCAGTAAACCCCTGGACAGAGACTGTATCTGATAGTGGTATACCATGGATCCAGGTTGAATCTCCAGCAGTAAATCCATGGACACAATCTATAGCTGATGTAGACACACTGTGGACTCTGGCTGATTCTATAGCAGTAAATCCCTGGACAGAGCCTATATCTGATAGTGTAATACAGTGGACCCAGAGTGAACCTCCAGCAATAAATCAGTGGACACAAACTGTATCAGATACAGTCACATCATTTACTGAGTTTGAATTTCCTGCAGTAGAAACCTGGACAGACCCATTGGCTGATGTCACATTGTGGACCCAGACTGAAACTCCAGTAGTAAATCCCTGGACAGAGACTGTAACTTCCACTGTCACACCATGGACCCAGACAAAATCGTCAGCAGTAAATCCACTGACAGAGGCTATAGTTGCCACAGTAATACCATGGAATCAGGCTGAATCTGTAGCAGTAAATCCCTGGATAGATGCTGTAGCTTTCACACTGTTGACTCAGGATCAGGCTCTATCAGTGAAACCCTGGACAGAGGCTGTAGCTTTCATAATCACACCACTGACTCTGGCTGAGTCTTTAGCAATAAAGTCTGTGAGACAGGAAGTATCTGATACAATCATATTCTGGAACCAAGCTGAATCACCTCTAGTACATCCCTGGACACAGTCTGAAACTGATGCAATCACACAGTGGACTCAGGGTGAGTCTCTAAAAGTAAATCCTTGGACACAACCTGTAGTTGACACAATCACACCATGGACTCATGTTGAGTTCCCAGAAGTAAATCCCTGGACAGATGCTGTAAGTGACACAGTAACACCAGTGAGCCTAGCTGAATCTCCTTCAGTACATCCCTGGACAACATTTGAAATTGATACAGTCACACTGTGGACCCAAGCTGAATCTCCTGCAATGAATCCCTGGACACAGTTTGAAACTGACACAGTCACACCATGGACCCAGGCTGAATCTGCTACAAGAAATCTGTGGATCCAGCCCAAAACTAATCTCGTCACACTGCAGACCCATGGTAGATACCCACCATTAAATTCCTGGGCACAGCCAGAAACTGACACATTTACATCATGGTCTCAGGTTGAGTCTCCAGCAGTCAACCCATGGACACAGTCTGAAACTGACACAATCACAACATGGACCCAAGCTGAATCTCCTGCAGTAAATCTCTGGACACAACCTGAAAATGTTACAGTCACACTGTGGATCCAGGCTGAATCCCTTGCAGTAAAACTCTGGGCACAGCCCGAAAATAACACAGTCACACCATGGACCCAGAATGAATCTCCAGAAGAAAACACCTGGACAGAGACTGTTTCTAAAACAGCCATACCATGGACCATGGGATTTTTTCCAACCATGAAGCCCTGGATAGAGACTATATCTGTTAAAGTCACACCAGCCACCAAATCTCAATTTTCAGAAGTAAAACTTTGGACACTGCAGTTGTCCAAAACATTGGACACTGATGTAGGTACAGTCAAAATGTGGACTCAGTATGAATCTCCACCCTTAGTTCCCTGGACAGAAGCTATAGCTTCCATAGTCCCACTATGGACCCAGGTTGACACTCTAGCTGTAAATCACTGGACACAGCCTATAGCTTATAAAGTCACAAAATGGACACAGACTAAATTTCCATCAGTAAATACTTGGACTCAAGTTCAATTTCCAGCAGTAAATCCCTGGACACAATCTGAATCACCAGCTCTAAATATCTTGACAGAGTACAAATCTCCAGCCCTTAAATTATCAATTGAGCCTGAGGCTACTATAGTCACATTGTGGACTCAGATTGAATCTCCAGCAGTAAATCCTTGGATAGAGCCTGTAGCTTCCATAGTCATACCATGGACACAAGCTGAATATCCAGCAGTAAGTTCATTCACACAGGCTGTAACTGATAGAATTATACTCTGGACTCAGACAGAATCTCCAGCATTAACTCCCTGGACAAAGTCTGTAGCAGATACAGTCACAGTGTGGGCCCTGGATGAATCTTCAAGAGAAAAACTGTGGACACAGTTATTATCTTCATCAGATATATTTTGGACTCAAGCCAAAACAGTAAATCCTTGGTCTACTTTTGAAATATTCCCACCATTCACCCAAATTCAATCTGTAGTGGTTAAAACATGGACACGATTTGAGAGTGACACAGTCACAGCATTGACTCAGGGTCAGGCTCTTGCTATGAATCGCTGGACAGAGGCTGCCACTATCAGAGTCACACCATGGATCCAAGTTGTACCTCCAGCAGTAAATCCCTGGATAGAGGCTCGTGTATCCAGATTCACTCCATGGACCCAAGGTGTTCATCCAGCAGTAAATCCCTGGACAGAGGCTGGTGTATCCAGAGTCACTCCATGGACCCAAGCTCCTCCAGCAGTAAATCCCTGGACAGAGGCTGGTGCTTTCAGAGTCACTCCATGGACCCAAGGTGTTCCTCCAGCAGTAAATCCCTGGACAGAGGCTGGCATATCCAGATTCACTCCATGGACCCAAGCTCCTCCAGCAGTAAATCCCTGGACAGAGGCTGGTGCTTCCAGATTCACTCCATGGACCCAAGGTATTCCTCCAGTAGTAAATCCCTGGACAGAGGCTGGTGTATCCAGAGCCACTGCATGGACCCAAGGTGTTCCTCCAGCAGTAAATCCCTGGACAGAGGCTGGTGCTTTCAGAGTCACTCCATGGACCCAAGGTGTTCCTCCAGCAGTAAATCCCTGGACAGAGGCTGGCATATCCAGATTCATTCCATGGACCCAAGCTCCTCCAGCAGTAAATCCCTGGACAGAGGCTGGTGCTTCCAGATTCACTCCATGGACCCAAGGTGTTCCTCCAGCAGTAAATCCCTGGACAGAGGCTGGTGTATCCAGAGCCACTGCATGGACCCAAGCTGTTCCTCCAGCAGTAAATCCCTGGACAGAGGCTGATGTATCCAGATTCACTCCATGGACCCAAGGTGTTCCTCCAGCAGTAAATCCCTGGACAGAGGCTGGTGTATCCAGAGCCACTCCATGGACCCAAGCTGTTCCTCCAGCAGTAAACCCCTCAACAGAGGCTGGTGTATCCAGAGTCACTCCATGGACCCAAGCTCCTCCAGCAGTAAACCCCTCGACAGAGGCTGGTGTATCCAGAGTCACTCCATGGACCCAAGCTCCTCCAGCAGTAAATCCCTGGACAGAGGCTGGTGCTTCCAGATTCACTCCATGGACCCAAGGTGTTCCTCCAGCAGTAAACCCCTCAACAGAGGCTGGTGTATCCAGAGCCACTCCATGGACCCAAGCTGTTCCTCCAGCAGTAAACCCCTCGACAGAGGCTGGTGTATCCAGAGTCACTCCATGGACCCAAGCTCCTCCAGCAGTAAATCCCTGGACAGAGACTGTTGCTTCCAGAGTCACTCCATGGACCCAAGCTGTACCTTCTGCCATAAATCCCTGGACAGAGGCTGGTGCATCCAGCGTCATGTCATGGACCCAAGATATACCTTCTGCAGTAAATCCCTGGACAGAGGCTGGTGCATCCAGAGTCACGTCATGGACCCAAGCTATACCTTCTGCAGTAAATCCCTGGACAGAGGCTGGTGCTTCCAGAGTCATTCCATGGACCCAAGCTCCTCGAGCAGTAAATCCCTGGACAGAGGCTGGTGCTTCCAGAGTCATTCCATGGACCCAAGCTCCTCGAGCAGTAAATCCCTGGACAGAGGCTGGTGCTTTCAGAGTCACTCCACGGACCCAAGATGTTCCTCCAGCAGTAAATCCCTGGACAGAGGCTGGTGTATCCAGATTCACTCCATGGACCCAAGCTGTTCCTCCAGCAGTAAATCCCTGGACAGAAGAAAGTGCATCCAGAATCAGTCTGTGGACCCAAGATGTTTCTCCAATAGTAAATCCTTGGACAGAGGTTGTTGCATCCAGAGTCATTCCGTGGACCCAAGGTGTTCCTCCAGCAGTAAATCCTTGGACAGAGGCTGGTGCTTTCAGATTCACTCCATGGACCCAAGCTCCTCCAGCAGTGAATCCCTGGACAGAGGCTAGTGCTTCCAGAGTCACTGCATGGACCCAATCTGTTCCTCCAGCAGTAAATCCCTGGACAGAGGCTGATATATCCAGAGTCACTCCATGGACCCAGCCTGTACCTCCAGCAGTAAATGTTTGGACAGAGGCTGTTGCTTCCAGAGTCATTCCATGGACCCAAGCTGTACCTTCTGCAGTAAATCCTTGGACAGTGATACTTGTTTCTACAGTTACACAATGGACCCAGGCTCCCTCTCCCCTAAATCCTTTGGCAGAGACTAAAGTTTCTACAGTGGGACTAGGAACTCAAAGTGATCATTCGTTAATAAAAATCTGGACATATTCTGTACTCTCCACCACTACATCCTGGACTCAGGCTGAATATCAAGCAGTAAGTTCATATATACCAAGTGTTACTAATACAGTCATATTTTGGACAATGCTTAAATCTGAGTCTAAGAAATCTTGGATACTACCTGAAGCTGGTATATTCAGTATTTCATTGCATCCTCACAGTGATATTTCTCAATCGTTGATTCAAGGAGAAAATCAAGCATCTCTTCTGTCAACACATCCTGGAATTAATAATGTCAATACATGGACTTTGCCTGAATATGAAACACTGGTATCATGGATAGCGGCTTCGTCTCAAGCAGCCAGACTTTCACCCCTATCTGAAACTGGTATTAGCAGATATTGGTTTAAAACTGAAACAGAAAGAGTAAGAATCTTGACCCACTCAGAATTCCAAACAGTGAGTACTTTGACCCAGTTTGAAACTGGAACATTTGAGCCCTTGGCCCAACATGAAACTCATACAGTCATATCATGGATTCCAACTAAAACTGGTATATTCCACCTCTGGAATAAGTCTGAAAGAGACAGAGTAAGAAACGGGACCCTTTTTGGAGGTGATGCCTTACGACCATGGATTCAGATTGAAGCTAGTATGTTCAACCTCTGGATCCAGTCTAAAAGTAGTACAGTCACACCCTGGACCCAGCCTGAGTCTCAGTCAGTCAGTATCTGGACTGAAGGAAATACAGGCATATTTTGGTACTTGACTCAAAATGATGCAGTTAGTCCCTGGTCCCAGCTTGAATCTCAAATGACATCTTCTGGGACCCAAAATGGTATAAGTAGCTCTTGGACTCCGTATGAAACTAGTAAAGTCAGATCCTGGACCAAGCTTGAAATCAGTACAGTGCAACCCTGGATTCAGGCTGAAACCGCTACAATTAGATCATGGGCCCAGTCTGAAAATGTAGGAATATACCCTGTGACCCAGTCAGAAACTGATACAATAATAGGACATTGGTTCCAGACTCAAATGGATTCAATGAAACCGTGGAACCAGCCTGAAGCAAATACAATTAGATCACGGACTCGACCTGAAACTGAAACAATCCAAATTTGGACCGAGAGAGAAAGTGAAGTAGTAAAACCTCCAACCTTATCTGAAGTTGATACAATTACATCTTGGTTAGAGACTCAAAGTGATACAACTCGACTGCGGATTAAATCTGACTCCCAGTCTGTCAGTCCTTGGAGTCAGGCTGATGTTGGTATAAATCACCCCTGGACTCAGCAAAGAGGTACTGTGAATCAACCCTGGACCTACTCTGAAATCCAAACAGTCAGACCCTGGATGAAGCTAGAAGCTGATGCACTTAGATCTTGGTTCTACATTCAGATGAATAAAGTCAGACCATGGACCAATTCTGAATCTCAGATCTTCAGCTCCGGATTGCAGCCTGAAGTTGGTATGGTTCATCCTTGGATCCACCCTGAAACCCAAGCAGTCAGATCCGGGGCTTACCCTGAAACTGGTATTATTGCATCCTCTGCTATTCTTAAACATGAGAAAGTAAGAACATGGATCTGTACTGAAGTAGAAATCAGACCTGACAAGGCATTATAAACCTGATAGAATTATATCATTTGTTCCCTCTGAGGTTGAGCCAGATGGAGCAACTCTCTTAACTAGCCATTTCAGTTCCTGGTCTAAACATGTACCTTTTTTACCAATAGAAGTAATTCCTTCCCCAGATCAGTATTTTATAGCTTTGTCAACTGAGATAGCTACAACAGAAAGTCAATATCAAATCAATTCTCTCTGTTTTACTGAGCGCACAAACATTCCCTTTCTTCCCCTTTCAAATGCTTGGCTTCCTGAAAGACTTCATTACCTGAAGTTTGGCAATAAATTACAAATTACTAAAACAAATGAAAGTCCTGATGTAACATCTACTTCTCTTAGCTCCCTCTCTCCATCATTTTCCTTTCTCGTTCCTTGTTCTCTCCCATCACCATGTGCATTGTCCCATTCCTGTTCAGTCATTTCTTCTTGCACATTCCCTTTATTCTGTAGTTTCCCTTCTTGCGCCATTCTTTCTCCAGCAGCCTCCTCTCCTTTTCTCCTGCCCTTAGCCTCATCATCTGATAGCTCTGTCAAGGAACTGTCTTCCTTAAAATTTACTGAAGAGAGCATTTTTTCTCATACTTTTTTCATATCTGCTTCCAGCGACACTTTTAACAAAAGAACCTTCTCTGATGCCTGGATCTCAGTCTGGAACCAAGTCTGATCAGCCTGAACAAGATCCTCTCAAGTATTCAGAACTCAACGTTTCTTTGGCTGAGTGTCAACTGGGTGTGGTCTGGAAAGAGAGTGTCCAGGCTTTCTGGCTCTTCAAGACAGCTGTTATTTCTCATGAAACCACAGGCAAGTTCAGTGTAGTCATCTATTTGAGTTATTATCCTTGAGACCAAGCTCATTGTTAGAGTCCAAAGCAAGAGTTTCTGTATAGGTCAGAAGTCATGTCCTCATATTTGGACAAAACAAAATTCAAACCTTTGTTTAGATCAGAGAATGGGCAACAGACAATAAAATCTTAACAGACATCTACATATTATGAGAAGACTAATTTTTGCTAGAAGCAGTTTGTTTTATAAATATAGTTCCTTTCAGAACATAATATAAAAATACTTTTAATGCTTAGAAATGGTTTATTCCATTTGAGAAATGAATAGACATGTTATTTTCAGTGAGTGTATTCAGACAGTCTCTGTTCCTATACCAATCTCTATAGGGTTAAAATTATGTATATTCAAGCACTTTCTTGAATTTGAAAATTTACAAGCACTTTTATAAACTTGAAAAATAGGAAATCAAACTGTTCAGGTAAAACAGGTGATAATACTAACTTCAACCTATTGAATGGATTCTTTCTGCAGAGTGTGGATTACGAACTGGCCTTGTTCCCCACTGTCCCAACTGCTGGGAGGCAGAAGTGGGTGAATTTCCTTGGATGGTTTCTGTGCAACTGTCTTTCTCCCATTTCTGTGCTGGCTCTATACTGAATGAACAGTGGATCCTTACCACAGCTAGATGTGCAAATTTCATGTAAGTCTGAGTAAGTTGTTTCAAGGTTGTTTAAAGAAGGTACATATCCATAAACATAATTAAAATTATTATAAAAAAGAATATTATATTTGTTAAGCCTTTGTTGTTGTTGTTGTTGTTGTTGTTGTTGTTGTTGTTGCCAAATGCAGGAACCAAATTCAGCTAATTGAAAGATACTTTGTATCCAGTGTGGACACCAGTAACTGGGGGGCAATGAGTAAACTCTCTACCTCAGTCTCTAATTATACAACATTAATTATTGAAGGGAAATTACAATGAAATAAACTTTTCTAAGCATAAGAGAATTTTCAAACAAATCAAACTATAATAATTCAGTGGGAGTTAGATAAAATTGAATGTCCTGTGCCATGTTGAAGAGTTGGGTAAATGTTCATTTGTTGGAGATGCAACTAAATTAACTTTTAACTTTATACAAGTTGGTTCCCTCCCTTGCTAAATGGTATATTTTAGGTATTCAATTAAAAATTCTAGATATTAATAAAATTGATCTCACTGTATTGCAGTGACCACAAATAATAAAGATGGCAAATACTTATTTAAAAAAAAAGAAGGTACATATTCTGTTTGCTACAGAAATCAAATTTAGTGTATCTTCTTGTAGTAATCACATCTGATATATTTTCTTAACTAAAGAGAAAGTATCTCCTCTTGTATCTTGTCATTTCCTTAAGTATCCCTAAATTACTGTTTTACCTATTTTTCAGGGCTAATTTCATGATCCAAACCAATAGATATGTAAAAAGATACCTGTTTTGTATAATTTTAGCTATAATAAAATGAAAGTTTAAATAACTAACATACTAGGTTCACAGTTTTCCATTTTTTACTTCAACCATGTTATCTCTTAAATATATGAATCTGTAGGAGAATTATAACTATTTGAAAAATATTCTATTGAGTATAGTTTTATTTCTTCTTTTAATATAGTGAAATAAAGGCCAAAAAAGGAAGGGGCTCACTTGGCTGACGACATAGGGCTTTGTGCAATATTCATCGAAGTGACTCAAAATTCCCACCTGCACCCATGTGTCCTTTTGTTGTAGATGGCACACCAGAGGTGCCCCTAAGTCACCCTGCAAAAAACAAGGAGCAAAATGTCCATGTCAGTTTAAAGGAGAATAGGCCTCCAAAAAAGGAATAACTGTGCAATGTTTTTTACGTTTTATGAAGTGAGATATTTCAACTCCTAACGTTCAAAATGTATTTCATGAAGTGTTAAATAATAAATAGTAGAATGCCTAATAATTTAAGTTAGGAATTTTCAATAAAGAAATCCTTTGCATTGTAATATTTACCTCCTCATTCCTGAAGATGTCTAAACATAGCATTCCTAATAAGACACAAGTAGAAAGGGAATAGGAGTAGTACTTTAATGCTCATCTGGACTTTATCTAATTCATGTTAACTCTAGAGTTCTTTTTCACATTGAAATATGTAATAATAAAATGCTTGATAAATTTCCCTCCCAGAAAAAACTCAGAAGCATTAGCCGTGGTCCAAGTGGGGCTTATTGATCTTCAGGAGCCTGCTCAAGCTCAAACTGTAGGCATTCACCGTGCCATGCCCTATCTAGGTCCCAAGGGACCTTTGGGTCCTGGGTTAATCTACCTGAAACAGCCACTGCATTTTCAACCCTTGGTGCTTCCTATCTGCCTAGAGGAGAACCTGGAGCAAGAGAAAAATATACAGCTGTATGACTGCTGGCTACCCAGTTGGTCCCTCATGAGAGGTGAGTAATGCAGAATAATTACAGGGATTTAATAAGATTGATATATTTGGAAAGAAGGAGTAAAATCCTTTCATGTAGTAGGATATTTGTTATTACCTTTTTCTTCAGCCATCTGTCTCCCTCCAACCTAGGGTAAACCTAAAATCCTCTCTCTTCTCCATTTTCCACTAGGAAGTCCTGGGATTCTGCAAAAAAGGCACCTAAGCATACTTCAAGTCAGCACATGTGCCCAGTTTTGGCCCAAGCTGAATGAATTCACATTCTGTGTAGAAGCCAAGAAAGCTATGGGCGAGGCTGGCTGTAAGGTGATACAGTTGAGGGGTGTGGAAAGCAGAACTTACTTCTTCAACACCAGAAGTTACTTGCCAGTCTCCTTTAAACTGACATGGACATTTTGCTCCTTGTTTTTTGCAGGGTGACTTAGGGGCACCTCTGGTGTGCCATCTACAACAAAAGGACACATGGGTGCAGGTGGGAATTTTGAGTCACTTCGATGAACATTGCACAAAGCCCTATGTCTTCAGCCAAGTGAGCCCTTTCCTTTTTTGGCTTCAGGGAGTTACACGGCCCAGCCATGCACCATGGTCCCAGCACGGGGCCATGACTACCTCTGCTTCCATCTCCCTTTCAGTCTCTACCTCTATGAATGCCTCGGCTTTTACTGCTACTCCTGCCTCTATCCGACCACAATTCATCTCTCTGCTGCAGCCGCAGAGTAAGGCCCAAGAAAATGGTAGTGAGGGAGGTATGGGGGAAAAAAAGGAAGAGAAAAGGATAATGGAATTAGAAAAGGAGGGGGAGAGATTTTTTCCAGAGAAATGCATGAGTTTTTAATACCAACCAAATAATAGGAATCATTAACCTCATAACTTCCAAAGGTATTTCATACTTGGTGTATTATTTAACTTTCATAATATTTCTTTCTGATATAGATGACATGATTATAATAATTTTCTTAATTACTGTGATACCCATAGAAATAGAATGGTTTCATCACATTATTAGAATAGAAAGAGGAAACAAGCTTAGCATAGACACTCAAACTTTTTATTCTTCTAATACAAACTTCTTTACTACTACAGAGTCTTACAAATGTAATGTCAGAATTTTAAGTTAAATATATACTTTCCTTTTTTTTCTTTTTATAATTTTTATTTTGTTATGTTAGTCACCGTACAGTACATCCCTGGTTTTTGATGTAAAGTTCGATGATTCATTAGTTGCAATAACACCCAGTGCACCATGCAACACGTGCCCTCCTTACTACCCATCACCAGTCTATCCCATTCCCCCACACCCTTCCCTCTGAAGCCCTCAGTTTGTTTTCCAGAGTCCATAGTCTCTCATGGTTCATTCCCCCTTCTGTTTATCCCCCCTTCATTCTTCCCTTCCTTCTCATACCGATCTTCCTACTTCTTATGTTCCATCAATGAGTGAAATCAATATATACTTTCTTGCTAGTAATATTTAATGATTTCTCTAATATGCTATACTGAAATCTATTACATTGTGATCATCTTTCTTTTCCTGACTATTATGAAGTCTTATCATGCTGTCATACCTCACTTTATTTCTTTCCTTAGAAATTGATTTCTAGCACAATCATATTTCTTCATGTTATATGCTCATGTAATTAAACTTGTTTATCATGTTCATACTCCATAGTATACTCATATCCATAGTAAACAATGCTTTTAAAACATAACTGAGATTATCTAACAACTTTGGTCAGATATTTCAAAGTCCTTATCACTTTGACAATTTAAAGACTGTAATTCCCTGAATAGTCTAGATTCTATCTTCACCTATTCTCTTCCCTTTTTCCTTTTTATACATACCTTATCTATTACCATATTTTTTGTGTATGTATTAATTACTATTACTTCAACTCAAAACTTTTATGACAGACTCTAAACTTCACTTTCCTAAGTTGCAAACCTGAAAATTATATCTATTTATTTTTTTAATATTTTATTTATTTATTTGACAGACAAAGACAGCCAGCGAGAGAGGGAACACAAGCAGCGGGAGGGGGAGAGGAAGAAGCAGGCTCCTAGTGGAGGAGCCTGATGTGGGGATCGATCCCAGAATGCCGGGATCATGCCCTGAGCCGAAGGCGAACTCTTAATGACTGCACCACCCAGGCGCCCCTGAAGATATTTAAACTAACAATTGCCTATCACATTAAAGTTTTATTTTTTAAGTTTTTATTTAAATTCCAGTTAACATACAGTGTAATATTAGTTTCAGGTGTAGAGTATAGTGGTTTCACACTTCCATACATCATTCAGCATTCATCATGACAAGTGCCCTCCTTCATCCCCATCACCTAGTTCGCCCATCCCCCACCCCTTGGTAATCTTCACTGTGCTCTCTAGAGTTAACAGTCTGTTTCTTGGTTTGCCTGTCTCTCTCTCTTTTCCCCATGTTCATTTGTTTTGTCTTAAATCCCAAATGTGAGTGAAATCACATGGTATTTGCCTTTCTGTGAATGATTTACTTTGCTTAGCATAATTCCCTCCAGTCCTGTCTATGTTGCTGAAAATGGTGAGTTTTCATCCTTTTTGATAGCTGAGTAATATTCTATTTATATATGGAGCACGTCTTCTTTTTTTTTAATGATTTTTTATTATATTATGTTAGTCACCATACAGTACATCCCCGGTTTCCGATGTAAGGCTCGATGATTCATTAGTTGTGGGTGTTAACCCAGTGCACCATGCAATACGTGCCCTCCTTACTACCCATCACCAGTCTATCCCATTCCCCCACCCCCCTCCCCTCTGAAGTCCTCAGTTTGTTTCTCATAGTCCATAGTCTCTCATGTTTCATTCCCCCTTCTGATTACCCCACCTTTCTTTATCTCTTTCTTCCCCTACCGATCATCCTAGTTCTTATGTTCCATAGATGAGAGAAATCATATGATAGTTATCTTTCTCTGCTTGACTTATTTCACTTAGCATTATCTCCTCCAGTGCCAACCATGTTGCAGCAAATGTTGAGAATTCTTTCTGATAGCTGAGTAATATTCCATTGTATATATGGACCACAACTTCTTTTTTTTTAAGATTTTTATTTATTTATTTGACAGAGACAACCAGCGAGAGAGGGAACAGAAGCAGGGGGAGTGGGAGAGGAAGAAGCAGGCTCTTAGTGGAGGAGCCCGATGTGGGGCTCTAACCCAGAATGCTGGGATCACGCCCTGAGCCGAAGGCAGTTGCTTAACCGCTGCGCTACCCAGGCGCCCCCTGGACCACAACTTCTTAATCCAGTCATCTGTTGAAGGGCATCCTGGTTCCTTCCACGATTTAGCTATTGTGGACTTTGCTGCCCTGAACATTGGGGTGCATATGGCCCTTCTCTTCATTATGTCTGTGTCTTTGGGGTAAATACCCAGTAGTGCAATACCTGGGTGACAGGGTACCTCTATTTTTAACTTTTTGAGGAACCTTCCACACTGTTTTCCAAAGTGGGTGCACCAGTTTGCATTCCCATCAACAGTGAAAGAGGGTTCCTCTTTCTCTGCATCCTCGTCAACATGTGTTGTTTCTTGTATTTTTTATTTTAGTCATTCTGACTGGTGGGGTGGTATCTCATTGTGGTTTTGATTTGTATTTTCCTGATGACAAGTGATATTGAGAATCTTTCACATGTCTGTTAGCCATCTGGATATCTTCTTTGGAGAAATGTCTATTCAATTATTTTTATATTTTATATACTAAACCTTTATCAGATATATTGTTTGCAAATATCTTCTCCCATTCTGTAGGCTTCCTTTTAGTTTTATTGACTGTTTCTTTTGCTGTGCGGAAGCCTTTTATACTGATGAAGTCTTAATAATTAATTTTTGCTTTTTGTTTTCCTTGCCTCTGGAGATGTAACTAGTAAGAAGTTGCTGCAGCTAATGTCAAGAGAAGTTACTGTTCTGTGCTCTCTTCTAGGATTTAATGGATTCAGCTCTCACATTTAATCCATTTTGAATTTAGCTTTGTGTATAGTATAAGAATGGTCCAGTTTCATTCTTCCACATGTAGCTGTCCAATTTTCCCAGCACCATTTGTTGAAGAGACTGTCTTTTTTCTTTGGATGTTTTCCTCCCCCTCCCCTCCCCTCCCCTCCCCTCCCCTCTCCTCTCCTCTCTCCTCTCCTCTCCTTTCCCCTTTCCTTTCCCCTTTCCTTTCCTCTCCTCTCCCCTCCCCTCCCCTCCCCTCTCCCCTCTCCCCTCCCCCCTCCCCTCTTCACTCCTCTCCCCTTCCCTTCCCTTTCCCCCTTCCCCCCTCCCTCCATCCCTCCCTCCCTTCCTTCCTTCCTCTCTCCCTCCCTCCCTCTCCCTCCCTGCCTCTCCCCCTTCATCCTTCCTTCCTTCCTTCCTTCCTTCCTTCCTTCCTCCCTCCCTCCCTCCCTCCCTCTCTCTCTCTCTCTCTCTCTTTTTCTTTCTTTCTTTCTTTCTTTCTTTCTTTCTTTCTTTCTTTCATTCTTTCTTTCTTTCTTTCTTTCTTTCTTTCTTTCTTTCTTTCATTCTTTCTTTCTTTCTTTCTTCTTTCTGGTTTAATATTCTTTTTTTCCTTCTTTTTTATTATATTATGTTAGTCACCATACTGTACATCCCTAGTTTTCTATGTAAAGTTCCATGATTCATTAGTTGTGTATAACTTTGGATGTTCTTTCCTGCTTTGTCAAAGATTAGTTGACCACAAAACTGTGGGTTTATTTCTGGGTTTTTTACTCTATTTTATTGATCTGTTTTTGTGTATTATATATCTGTGTGTTCAGGACCTGTCAAATACTGTTTTGCTCATGACAGCCTTGTGATATAACTTGAAGACTAGAATTGTGCTGCTTCTAGCTTAGCTTTTCTTTTTCAACATTGATTGACAAAAAAATTTCTTCAGTTGGCCAACTGAACATAATAATAAAAATATATATGTAAAATAATTTTAAAAATAAAGCTCTTCTGTGGCTCTGCACAAATTTTTGGATTATTCTAGCTCTATGAAAAACCCTGGTGGCATTTTTTCTAATGTTTTTTTATTATATTATGTTAGTCACCATACAGTACATCCCTGGTTTCCGATGTAAAGTTCAATGATTCATTAGTTGCGTATAACACCCAGTGCACCATGCCATACGTGCCCTCCTTACTACCCATCACCAGTCTATCCCATTCCCCCACCACCCTCCCCTCTGAGGCCCTCAGTTTGTTTCTCATAGTCCATAGTCTCTCATGCTTCATTCCCCCTTCTGATTACTCCCCTTTCTTTATCCCTTTCTTCCCCTACCGATCTTCCTAGTTCTTATGTTCCATAGATGAGAGAAACCATATGATAATAGTCTTTCACTGCTTGGCTTATTTCACTTAGCATTATCTCCTCCAGTGCCGTCCGTGTTGCAGCAAATGTTGAGAACTCGTTCTTTCTGATAGCTGAGTAATATTCCATCGTATATATGGACCGCAGCTTCTTAATCCAGTCATCTGTTGAAGGGCATCTCGGTTCCTTCCACGATTTAGAAATTGTGGATAATGCTGCTATATGAACATTGGGGTGCATATGGCCCTTCTCTTCACTACATCTGTATCTTTGGGTAAATACCCAGTATTACAATGGCTGGGTCGTAGAGTAGCTCAATTGTTAACTTTTTAAGGGACCTCCACACTGTTTTCCAGAGTGGCTGCACCAACCTGCATTCCCACCAACAATGTAGGAGGGATCCCCTTTCTCCACATCCTCTCCAGAAATTGCTGTTTCCTGCCTTGTTAATATTTGCCATTCTAACTGGCATAAGGTGGTATCTCAGTGTGGTTTTGATTTGAATTTCCCTGATGGCTAATGATTTTGAACATTTTTTCATGTGTCTGTTAGCCATTTGTATGTCATCATTGGAAAAGTGTCTATTCATATCTTCTGCCCATTTTTTGATGTATTTATTTGTTTCTCGTGTATTGAGTTTGAGAAGTTCTTTGTAGATCTTGGATTCCAGTCTTTTATCTGTAGCATCATTTGCAAATATATTCTCCCATTCCGTGGGCTGCCTATTAGTTTTTTTGACTGTTTCCTTGGCTGTGCAGAAGCTTTTTATCTTGATGAAGTCCCACAAGTTCATTTTATCTTTGTTTCTCTTGCCTTTGGGGATGTGTCATGAAAAAGTTTGCTTTTTCCAATGTCGTAGAGGTTGCTGCCTATGTTCTCCTCTAGGATTTTGATGGATTCCTGTCTCACATCGAGGTCTTTCATCCATTTGGCATTTATTTTTGTGTATGGTGTGAGAGAGTGGTCAAGTTTCATTCTTTTGCATGTAGCTGACCAATTTTCCCAGCACCATTTATTGAAGAGACTGTCTTTTTTCCACCGGATGTTTCTTCCTGCTTTGTCAAAGATTAGCTGCCCAAAGAGCCGAGGGTCCATTTCTGGGTTCTCTATTCTGTTCCATTGGTCTATGTGTCTGTTTTTGTGCCAGTACCATGCTGTCTTTGTGATCACAGCTTTGTAGTACAGCTTGAAATCCAGCAACGTGATGCCCCAGCTTTGTTTTTCCTTTTCAACAGTTCCTTGGCAATTCGGGGCCTTTTCTGGTTCCATACAAATTTAAGGACTATTTGTTCCAGTTCTTTGAAAAATGTCCTCGGTATTTTGATCGGGATAGCATTGAAAGTGTAGATTGCTCTGGGTAGCATGGACATTTTACTATGTTAATTCTTCCAATCCATGAGCATGGAATATCTTTCCATCTTTTTGTGTCTTCCTCAATGTCTTTCAAGAGTGATTTGTAGTTTCTAGAATATAGGTCCTTTACGTCTCTGGTTAATTCCAAGGTAACGTATGATTTTTGGTGCTATTGTAAATGGGATGGATTCCCTAATTTCCCTTTCCTCAGTCTCATTATTTGTGTATAGAAATGCAACTGATTTCTGAGCATTGATTTTGTATCCCACCACATCCTGGTGGCATTTTGATAGGATTGCATTAAATTTGTAGATTGCTAGGTTGTAGACATTTTCACAATAACTTTTCTTCCATTGCATGACTGTGGAATATCTGTCATATTTTGTATGCTTTATAAATTCTTTCATCTGTGTTTTACAGTTCAGAGTACAGATATTTCATCCCTCTGGTTAGATATATTCCTAGATATTTTAATTTTTGTGTGTGTGAAACTGTAAATGGGATTGCTTTCTTAATTTCTTTTTGCTGTTCATTATTGATGTGTAGAAATGTAACAGATTGCTGTACATTGAGTTGTATCCTGTGACTTTATCAGTTCAACCTGAATTTTTTTTGGATTCTTGTGGATTTTCTATATATAGCGTCATGTCATCTGCAGGTAGTGAAAGTTTTAGTTCTTTCTTGCTGATTGGATACCTTTTATTTCTCATTCTTGTCTGATTGCTGAGGCTAGACTTCTAATACTATGTTCAGTAACAGTGGTGAGAGTGGGTATCCTTGTTTTTTTTTTTCCTAACCTTAAGGAGAGAGCTCTGTTTTTAGCCTTTACAGATGATGTTTTCTGTGGGGTTTTCATATATTACATTTATGTTGTTGAGGTATGTTCCTTCTAAATCTACCTGGTTGAGAATTTTTATCATGAATGAATATTGTACTTTGTCAAATGCTTTTTCTGCATCTATTGAAATAATCATTTGGTTTTATCCTTTTATTGATGTGGTTTATCACATTGATTGATTTGTGACAATTGAACCCCCCTGCAGCTCAGGAATAAATCCAATCGATTTGGTGAATGATTTATTTAATGTATTGTTAGATTTGAATTGCTAATATTTTATCAGGAATTTTTCCATCCATGTTCATCAGAGATGTTGGCCTGTTGTTGTCTCTTTTAGTGGAGTGTTTGTCTGGTTTTGATTTTAGAGTAATTATGTCCTAATAGAATGGATTTGGAAGTGATCCTTCCTTTTCTGTTTTTTGGGATAGTTTGAGAAGAATAGGTATTAACTCTGAATGTTTGGTAGAATTCACCTGGGGAGCCATCTGGTACTGGACTTTTGTTTGTTGGGCGTTTTTAAATCATTATTATAACTGATTCAATTTATATGTTGGTAAATCAGTCTTTTCAAATTTTCTATTTCTTCCTGTTTCTGGGAGTTTACCCAATTCTTCCATGTTGTCCAGTTTGTTGGCATATAGTTTTTCCTATTTTCGTATAATTATTTCTATATCTGTTCATATATCTGTGGTGTTGGTTGTTAATTTTATTTATTTTAGTCCTTTCTCTTTTCTTCCTGGAGGGATAAATCTGCCTGGAGGCTTATCGTATAATTATTTCTATATCTGTTCATATATCTGTGGTGTTGGTTGTTAATTTTATTTATTTTAGTCCTTTCTCTTTTCTTCCTGGAGAGATAAATCTGCCTGGAGGCTTATCAAATTTATTGGTATTTTTCAGAGAACCAATTCCTGGTTTCATTGATCTATTCTATTGTTGTTGTTTTTAGTTTCTATATTATTTATTTCTGCTTTCATGTTTTGAATTTCCTTCCTTCTCCTGGTTTTCAGTTTTGTTTGTTGCTCTTTCTCTAGCTTCTTTAGGTGTAAGGTAAGGTCGTGTACTTGAGATTTTTCTTGCATATTGAGGTAGGTCTGTATTGCCGTATACTTCCCTCTTAGGACCACTTTTGATGCATCTCAGCAATTTTGGATTGTTGTATTTCCATTTTCATTTGCTTCCATGTACGTTTTGATTCCTTCTCTGATTTCCTGGTTGACCCATTTATTATTTAGTATGTTGTTTAACTTCCATGAATTTGTGGCTTTCCAGATTTTTTTCTTGTTGACTTCTTGTTTTATAGCATTGTGGTCAGAAAAGATGCGTGGTATGACTCTAATCTTGAATTTGTTGAGGCCTGTTTTGTGGGCTTACATGTGATCTGTTCTGGGGAATGACCCATGTGCACTTGAAAAGAATGCGTCCTCAGCTGTTTTAGGATGGAATGTCATGAATATATATGTTAAGTCTATCTGGTCCATTACTTTATTTATTTATTTATTTATTTATTTATTTATTTATTTACTAATTTACTTACTTATTTACTTATTTATTTACTTATTTATTAAACATTATTATCATTTATTTTTTGAGAGTGTGAGAAAACTACATATGGTAGTAGATAAGAAATATTTTAAAAGAGTTTTTAAAAACCATTAATTAGGTAGATGTAATACAGTGATCTGAAGATTCTGTCTTGCTTTCCTTTTTTAAAATATTTTTTATTATATTATGTTAGTCACCATACAGTACATCCCCAGTTTTTGATGTAGTGTTCCATGATTCATTACTTGCGTATAACACCTAGTGCTCCATGCAATACGTGCCCTCCTTGCTACCCATCACCAGTCTATCCCATTCCTCCACCCCCTCCTCTCCGAAGGCTTCAGTTTGTCAAAGCCCTTGTTTCTTTTTGATTTTCTGTTTGGATGATCTGTCTATTGATGTAAGTGTGGTGTTCAAGTCCCTTGCTATTATTGTATTATTACTGCTGAGTTTCTTAATGTTATTAACTACTTTATGTATTTGGCTGCTCCCATGTTGGGTGTATAAATATTTACAATTGTTAGTTCTTCTTGTTGGATTGTCCACTTTATGATTATATAGTGCCTTTTTTTGTCTCTTGTTAACAGTCTTTATTTTAAAGTCTAGTTTGCCCAATAAAAATATTGCCACTCTGGCTTTCTTTTTTACAGCCATTCACATGATAAATGTTTTCCATCTCCTCATTTAAATCTGCAGATGTCTTTAGGTCTAAAATGAGTCTGTGGTAGACACCATGTAGATGGGTCTTTTTTTTTCATCCATTGTGTCAATCTTTGTCTTCTTATTGGAATGTTCGTCTATTTACATTCAACATAAATATTGCTAAAGACATATCAATGTATTTGTTTTGTGATTGTTTATGAAGATTTTCTTTGATCCTTTCTTGTCTTTTCCTCTTTAATGATTTGCTGATTTTCTTTAGTGATATAGTTGGATTATTTTCTCTTTATTTTTCGCATATTTATTAGTGGTTTTGATTTGTGATTACCATTAGGTTTGTATATAATATCTTCTACATATAGCAGTCTATATTAAGTTCATGGTCATTTAAGATTGAACCCATTCTTTACTCATTTACTCCTTTCATTTTAATATATTCTGTTATTTATTTAGTTAGTTTACTTAGTTATTTTTGAGAGAGAGAGAGCATGAGCAAGAAGGGAGGGACAGAGAGAGGGGGAGAGAGAGAATCTTAAACAGGCTCTATGCCCAACATGGAGCTGGACTTGGGGCTCCATCTCACAACCTTAAGATCATGAACTGAGCCGAAATCTAGGGGCTTAACCAAATGAACCCCCCAGGCCCCCTATGCTGTCATATTTTAAATCCTTTTATTTTCTGAGTTCCTTGCATGAAATTTTATAAAAATATTCATTGTACTGCTTTTATGTTTCCTCCCTTCATATTGTAACTTTTGGTTTCCTGTTTCTACGCAAAGAGTCCCCTTTTAATATTTCTTGCAGAACTGGTTTACTGGTCTCCAGCTCCTTTAGTTGTCCTTTTTCTGGGAAACACTTTATCTTTCCTTCTATTCTGAATGATACTCTTGCTAGGTAGAGTACTCTTGGCTGCAGATTTTTCCCATTCAGCACTTTGAATATATCAGGCCACTCCTTTCTGCTGAAAATCCACTCTTATCCTTATGGGTTTTCCCTTGTATGTAACTGTCTTCGTTTTTCTAGCTGCTTTCAAAATTTTGTCTTGTTACTATATTTTCCTAATTTGATTACAATATATCTTGGTGTGGATCTGCTTTTGTTGATTTTGTTGAGGGGTTTCTGTGACTCTTGGATCTGGATATGTTTTCTTCTTCAGATTAGGGAAGTTTCAACTACTATCTCTTTAAATAAATTCTCTGCCCCCTTTTCCTTCTTCCTGGCTGCAATAAAATGCATATTATTACATTTGATGGAGTCACTAAGTTTATTCTCTTTTTATGTACTGCTCTCTTCTCTCTTTTGTCCAGCTTGATTACATTTCATTATTCTGTATTCTAGATCATTAGTTTCTCTGTTTCTTCTAACTCAGTTCTTCAATTCCATCAAGAATGTTTCTCATTTCATTTATTCAGCCATTTATCTGTTATTTTTTGTGTTAGTTGTCTCACTGATGCCTTCCGCTCTATTCTCAATCCAGTGATTATCCTTATGACCGTTATTTTGAATCCTCTATCAAGCGTGTTATTTATATCTGTTTTGCTTAGACATCTGGCCCTGTCCTTTTAAAAAAAAAAATTTTATTATGTGATGATAGTCCCATACAGGGCATCATTAGTTTTTGATGTTGTGTTCCATGATTCATTCTTTGCATATAACACCCAGTGCTCCATGCAATATGTGCTCTCCTTAATACTCATTACCATGCTAGCTCACCCTCCCCACCCCCCTCCTCTCTGAAACCCTCAGTTTGTTTCCCAGAGTCCATATTCTCTCGTGGTTCATTCCCCCTTCTGTTTACTCCCCCTTCATTCTTCCCTTCCTTCCACTGTCTCTGCTATTCCTTATGTTCCACAAATGAGTGAAACCATACGATAATTGTCTTTCACTTAGCATAATCTCCTCCAGTCCTGTCCACTTTGCTGCAAATGGTGGGTAATCATTCTTTCTGATGGCTGAATAATATTCCATTATATAGATGGATCACGTCTTCTTTATCCATCCAACTGTTGAAGGGCATCTCGGCTCCTTCCTCCTGTCCTATTGTGGACAATGCTGCTATGAACATTGTGGTGCATATGGCCCTTCTCTTCACTACATCTGTATCTTTGGGTAAATACCCAGTAGTGCAATGGCTGGGTCATAGGGTACCTCTATTTTCAACTTTTTGAGGGACCTCCACACTGTTTTCCACAGTGGCTGTACTAACTTGCATTCCCACCAACAGTTTAAAAGGGATCCCCTTTCTCCACATCCTCTCCAACATTTGTTGTTTCCTGCCTTGTCCATTTTTGCCATTCTAACTGGCATAAGGTAGTGTCTCAAACGGTTTTGATTTGAATTTCCCTGATGACTAATGATTTTGAACATTTTTTCGTGTGTCTGTTAGCCATTTGAATGTCTTCATTGGAAAAGTGTCAGTTCATATCTTCTGCCTATTTTTTCATTTGATAATTTGTTTCTCGTGTATTGAGTTTGAGAAGTTCTTTGTAGATCTTGGATACCAGCCTTTTATCTGTAGTTTCATTTGCAAATATCTTCTCCCATTCTGTGGGTTGCCTCTTTGTTTTGTTGACTTTGCTGTGCAGAAAATTTTATCTTGATGAAGTCCCAAAAGTTCATTTTTTCTTTTATTTCCCTTGCCTTTGGAGATATGTCATGAAAGAAGTTGTTGTGGCCAATGTTGAAGGGGTTACAGCCTATGTTCTCCTCTAGGATTTTAATGGATTTCTGTCTCACATTGAGGTCTTTCATCCATTTGGAATTTATCTTTGTGTATGGTATGAGAGAGTGGTCAAGTTTCATTCTTTTGCCTGTAGCTATCCAGTTTTCCCAGCACCATTTATTGAAGAGACTGTCTTTTTTCCACCGGATGTTTCTTCCTGCTTTGTCAAAGATTAGTTGCCCATAGAGTTGAGGGTCCATTTCTGGGTTCTCTATTCTGTTCCATTGGTCTATGTGTCTGTTTTTGTGGCAGTACCATGCTGTCTTTGTGATCACAGCTTTGTAGTGCAGCTTGAAATCGGGGCAACGTGATAAACGCAGCTTTGTTTTTCTTTTTCAACATTTCTTTGGTGATATGGGGTATTTTCTGGCCACACAAATTTTAGAATTGTTTGTTCCAGCTCCTTAAAAAATGTCATTGGTATTTTGATCAGGATGGTGTTGAAAGTGTAGATTGCTCTGGGCAGCATAGACATTTTAACTATGTTTATTCTTCTGATCCATGAGTATGGAATGTTTTTCCATCTTTTTGTGTGTTCTTCAATGTGTTTCATCAGTGTTCTGTAGTTTCTAGAGTATAGATCCTTTACCTGTCTGGTTAAGTTTATTCCGAGTTATCTTATGGTTTTTGGTGTTATTATAAATGGAATCAATTCCCCAATTTCTCTTTCTTCAGTCTCATTGTTCATGTATAGAAATGCAACTAATTTCTGAGCATTGATTTTGTTTCCTACCACTTTACTGAATTATTCTATGAGTTCTAGTAATTTGGGGGTGGAGTCTTTTGGGTTTTCCATATAAATATAAAGTATTATCTTTTTCTTTCATTTAAGATAAATTTCTCCATCTTTTTATTTTATCTAAGTCTCCATGGCTGTTTCTCTGTGTTAGGAAAGTTAGCTACATTTCCTCTTCTGGAGGGTAGTGGCCTTAGGAAGAAGAGGTCCTGTAGTGCCCTGCTGTATAGTGTCATTGTTCCCCAACAGCTGCCACTTCCAGGCATGCCTCCAGTGTGTGCTACCTTTTTTCTTTTGTTTCTTTCTGGCCACTTTATCATTCCAGTCTGTCTTCTACATAGGCCTGTTGTGGGCAGTGTTTGGTCCCTGTCCTGAATGTGGTAGGTTTTTTTCTAGGTGTGCTCTGATCAGATTGTGAAATGAGATGTGTTACCACTGTCTCTGGAACCCAGGCTTCACAAAACTCTCAGGTTGGGAGATGTGGTGTAGGCAGGTGTTTGTGCTGGGCTTATGGGAAGCCCACCATGGTGAAAACCCCACCACGCTGAGACTGAGGCAGATTTGACTGAGAATGGCAGTCCTGCTAGAACACAAGGGGGTAGAGCTTGGTGTAAACAAGTTGTGTAGCAAGTGATCATGCTGCACTGGTTATGACATGTGGCCCTGTGTTTATTCTGAGGGGCGGAGGAAGTAAATGGTGTTCCATGATTTGTTTTTAGATCCTTTGTTCCTAGAGATGGTCTGCTAGATCCTTTGTTTCTAGAGATGGTCTGTCTGTGAACGCTGCCTCTCTGGGACATTCTCTGAAATGGAGCCTCTCTGATTGTGCCAAAGGTGCTCTTCAGATTGCTGTTTCCACACTCTATGTTCCTGGGCTGTTTCCCTGCCTTTTCAAATGGGGCAGCCTCAGTGTCTCTGGGCTTTCCCAGAGCCAAGCCTACTGATGTTTAACTACAGACTTCAGCCCCACTGGTTGCAAGAAATTACAAAATTCAGCTCCGTTCACTTTCCAAGCTAATTCCTATGGTGTTTGTTTTCCCTGTGCACTGCCATGTGTGTTAGTCTGTCTGTCACCCTTCTTCTCCATCATTGTTCCCTACCCACTGCAGTGGCCATGATCCATTTCTCTCCCAAACCACATCTCTACACTTCCTGCCTTCTTCAATATGGCTTCTTCTGTCTTTAGTTTGTAATTTGTTCTCTCAGTCTTCATATCAATTTCTGTTGCATTTCAGATAATTTGATAGTTATGTAGTTGTGTTCACTAGATGGGGTGACTGTAAGGTCCTCCTCCTGTGCCACCATCATTACCTCCTAAGTGTCACTAAATTTTTCAAAGTATTTAAGCTCCATTCCTCCAGTTCCACTTTAATTAATTTTTAAAAATTTATTTCTCTAATAAATGGTCAAATAAAATTTTCCTTTTTATTGCTTATTCTGTTAATGACACCTAACTAGGCATGCTAACAGTTGAAAAAGAATTCTACTTGGGAAGAGACCTATAATAGTTCCCAATATTTTGACAAATGAAAGGTAATTAAACTGGGCCATAAAGTAATGATGGATTTGGAAACATAACAATAAGGCAATTATTCTTTTTAGAGAAGTAGCACATATGTAGTAGTACACACTGTGCGTTTGTGATTCAATTTTAGTAATGATAAGCTTAGCAGGGCTAGGAAGGATAAAAAACTTCTAAGAGGGACTACGGATGACAATTCTACTGAATTTACTTTTATTCCCAGCTTTAGCAGATCGAATTTCTCTACGATATGCCATGCCTTGGCAGGCCATGATTGTCAGTTGTGGCAGTCAGATTTGCAGTGGCTCCATTGTTAGCAGCTCTTGGGTTCTCACTGCTGCCCATTGTGTCAGGAACATGTAAGTTTGCATCCTGCTTCATCTAATACAGTATTATACATATATTCAAACTAGTTTGTTGAAGTATTCTTTGGATTAATTCACTTCATATTATGTCTGAACAGTATCTCTTATCTCTATAGCATCTTTGCATCAGGCTAAGCAAGAAATTTGCATCAGCGTGTTTGATTGATATCTCTCTTAGTTAATACCTCTATAATTCCACTGTGTATGAATTTTGAGTTTTCATAGGGTTCTGATGGCCCTACAGGTAAAGTAGGAGCATTGTGTATCATAGCTAATGGAATACATTAGAAAGCCTAAAACTGATGGCTGCTAAAGGCTCGTATTTCCTAGTGAATATATTCTAATTCATTTCTTAACTACACACTTAGGAATCCTGAAGACACTGCTGTAATATTGGGCCTGAAGCACCCTGGAGCACCTCTGAGAGTTGTTAAGGTGTCTGACATTCTATTGCATGAGAGATTTCGGTTGGTGAGTGGGGCAGCAAGAAATGATCTAGCACTGCTACTCCTTCAAGAGGTCCAAACTCCCATTCAGCTCTTAGCACCATTGGGATATCTGAAGAACCTCAATAGCTCAGAATGCTGGCTTTCTGGGCCAAGAGTTCTCAAACCAGGTCAGTAGTTACTTTGCTTATTAGGACAGTGATTCTAAAACATGTGAGATGGAGTGTCCATTTGTTTGATGTTAAAATTCAGGTAAGAAAGCTAACCAATATTGTCTCTATTATGAATTTTAATTTTTTTCTTAAAGATTTTATTTATTCATGAGTGACAGAGAAAGAGGCAGAGGGAGAGGGAGAAGCAGGCTCCCTCCTAAGCAGGGAGCCTGATGCTGGACTCAATCTCAGGACCCCGGGATCATGATCTGAACTGAAGGCAGATACTTCACTGACTGAGCTCCCCAAGAGCCCTATTAATTTTAATTTTTAATCAAAATCGGAGATATAGTCTGGGATTGGTTTTTGTTTTATAAAATGATAGTTTTGATAATCACTCTATAAGATTTCAATGTGCAAAATAAACAAGGAAGATCTTTCTGTGCACTATCAAGTTTCATAAATAAAGTAAACATGAACTGCTTCCTAAGTCGACTTTTATAATGAAAAACATAGGTTTTTGTTTTTATTTATGCTTAAGAAAGTGAAGCTAAACTTGACTCAAAATTTATTTTACAAATGAAAATCAAATGTTAATTATTTGGAATGGCATTTAAAAAGTGGGGGAATTATTAGAATGGATAAATTTGCATAGTAATACAGTGATTACAAAATAAATTTCTTATTAAAACTTAAAGATAATTTAAAGTGATTATGATATCATCTCATTAGTTAGTGTTATGCAGTCTGTCTCCCTTGAACTTCTTATTTTATACCTGTTTTTCTAGGTGAGACAGATGAGAATCCAGAAATGTTACAGATGCAGGTGATAGGAGCTTCAAGCTGTGCCCACCTCTACCCTGACATTGGCAGTTCAATTATCTGCTTCATTACTCAGGAGAAAGGCTCTGATTCAAATGTGGTAAACAGCCCCTTTTCCTTTTTTAAAAATTTCTAATTTGGAAAACAGTGTGGAGGTCCCTTAAAAAGTTGAAAATTGAGCTACCCTTTGATCCAGCAGTTGTACTACTGGGTATTTACCCCAAAATTACAGACATAGTGAAGAGAAGGGCCATATGCACCCCTTGTTCATAGCAGCACTGTGCACAATAGCTGAATCGTGGAAGGAGCCGAGATGCCCTTCAACAGATGACTGGATTAAGAAGTTGTGGTCCAGATATACAATGGAATATTACTCAGCCATCAGAAAGAATGATTACCCAACATTTGCAGCAACATGCACAGGATTGGAGGAGATTATGCTAAGTGAAATAAGTCAAGCAGAGAAAGACAATTGTCATATGGTTTCACTCATTTATGGAACATAAGAAATAGGAAGATTGGTAGGTGAAGGAAGGGAAGAATGAAGGGGGGTAAACAGAAGGGGGAATGAACCATGAAAGACTGTGGACTCTGAGATACAAACCGAGGGCTTCAGAAGGGAGGAGGGTGGGGAATTGGGATAGGCCAGTGATGGGTAGTAAGGAGGGCACATATTGCATGGTTCACTGGGTGTTATACGCAACTAATGAATCATGCAATTTTACATCAAAAACTAAGGATGTACAGTACGGTGACTAACATAACATAATAAAAAATTATTTTTAAAAATTCTAATTTATAGAAACTATAACTTTTTCTGTATATTAAGTTGAGCTCATGCAATCAATAAGTTACAAATATGAGAAATAGGATTTTTATTCAGTGGGAAAAAACAAAGTTACTTAAAGAAGAAACTTCCTCAAAAAATTATGTTTTTAAACTCTAGTTTATCGGAAAGATAAGAATTTAACAGAGTGACCTGAATCAAAATTCTACCATTGCCTTCACAGGAACCTGTGACTCCTGGCAGTGCTGTTATGTGCAGACCAGTGTCTGGAAATGGCAGCTGGAGACAGATAGGTCTTACCAGTCTAAAGGCACTCGCTACCATAATCAGCCCACACTTCTCCTGGATATTATCCACATCGGCAAAAGCAGACCATCCCCTAAACCAGGCCCTAATGCCTTGGGCAGAGAGGCCAAAGTCATCTAGTCTTCATAAACAGGCAACAACCCTACCACTTTCATCATTAATAATTCTTGCAATGCAGAGTCTGTTATAAACCAGGGGTTATGGTGACCTCTACTTATCCAGTTAAATTGTGATTTAAAAAGATATCAGAACATCAAATTAAAGCAAAACAGTTGAATTAAGACCCTGAGTTCTCCCCAGTTATTCCTTACGAAAGCATCAATTCTATCCATTAAAATGACAGTCTCTTAACTCTAAATAAATAGAGTTTAACAATTTCAAATTTCAAAATTTAAAACCTTCCACATGACTTTTGTATAATAGTGAAAAAGATAATATAAAAAATAAATCTCTTTGACAAGTACACATTCAATGATCTCACTATATATAACTTCAAGGAGCCTATGTGCTATATCAAAAACATACACAAATAACCTAATCTATTTCAATTGTTAAAGAGAAAAAAGAGTATTTTACAACTCTAGTAATAAAAACATACTACACAATGTACACAAACAAGTTAAATTAGTACATAAAAATAAACAGTAAAAAGAATTAAGTACTTTTGCTTTGGATTCCCCTTATGTAATAAAACAGGTTAACATAGGGGGGAAAAGGAAAAGGCAAACAAAAAGCACAATTAATTATTAAAAAACACTAGGTAAGAAAACAAGGGATGGTGCCTTAGATTAATAATTATAGGAATTAAGGAGAGAACATGATCAAACGCAAGGCATTTGTATGAACCTGAAAATCACTATAATCATACACAAGAAATATAGCACAAAATATTAAATTTCCTGAAATTGAAATTATTTTGTTTTTAAACGGAGTTTAGGGAAAAAGAAAGAAACAAGAATACAATTGGCTGTAGAGCTATGATCATCAGGGTCAAAAAAACCTTTTATTTTGTACAAAGAAAATCCAGTGAGCCACACTGGATGACAGAAAACGTGAGCCTTTCATGGACACAAGAGCATAGAGCAAAGAGGACTAGGAGGGAGAGAAGGGGAGGAGGACAGGGAGAGAGGTAGGAGAGGGAGAGGAGGGAGGGAGACTGAGAGAGGAGGGAGAGGGACACAGAAGGGAGAGGGTGAGAGGAGAGAGAGGGAGAGTAGGGAGGGAGAGGAGAACAGGAGACCGCAGTAGGACACTGGAAGACAGACTAACACTGGCAAAGACAACACTTACATAGGACAAGTCACAGACACACTGCTTGGAGCAGTTAGTTTGCTGCCAATGCAGGCCAGTCTCTCCACACATGACTGAAAAGTATGGCCTTTGTCCACACCACTTAGTCCTCGGAGCCTGCAAAGTGCCCTGGATCCATGCTGGGGAGAAGGCGTGGCAACATAAGACTTACTCCCTGGCAGCTGATGCATGCGTCCAATCATCCCCACCTAATTCCACAGCAGACAGGTCTTCCACGTGGCCAAGTCACCATGGTGCCTGTGCTCTGGTAGCCCAGGGCACATGGTTCAGGGCTACCGCCAGCCTTTCCTCTCCACTTTATCGCAGGGAGGTCCTTCCTGAAAGCCCAAAGGAGGCCCAGAAGGTTCCAAAGAAAACAGGCATGCTGCACAGACCCTTTCTGGAGAATCTGCGACCTGAGCCATGCTGGTTGACCCACTGCGACAGGCAGGGTTCCTGGGACTTCACCTCCACCCTACAAAACAAGGAATCCGAGACACCAGACGATGGGAACTGCCAGGTTGCCCTGCAGCTTAAGAGTCAAGGAGCTGGGAAGATGTGTATGAGGGAACAGCCTTTCCAGTGGCTCAAGGGATGCTCCCTGTGCCCACGGCATTGTGGCATCCAATGCTCTACTCTGTTCGTGAGGAGTGTATCAGGCTTCAGATCCCCAATACCACCTCACAACGGAGCCACATACTGCTGTTCCGAGCAGGGACCATAAGCTCAGCATGGCTTCCTGAGCCCAAAGGCCAGAACCCTCCTCTACCTACAGCTAGCTGCTCCGACAGGCAGGAAGGAACAGAGTTCCCCAAAGATGAGAGTCCAAGAGTCCAAACAGGCTGAGCTGTCAGCACAGCAGCCTAGGGGCCACTGGGTCCTTCACATTGATTGGCAACAGGAAGACAGAGCTGGGGCCCACGTTGCGAGGTCCAGTTGTGGCAGAGCTAGTGGGGAACGTCACCTGGGGAAGTGCGTCCTCCGGGGCGTGCTGGTGGTGGAAGCCAGCTCAGGGGTAGTGAGAGGTGTTGATTTGGGAAGCGCCTGTCGACTCAGGAGCAGCAAGCTAGGTGCCCCTCGGTGAGGCAGAGAACACGGGCCCTGAGGGTCCACCTCCTCTCCTTTCCCTCTTCTCCACCTGGTCCACAGGAGGCAGAGATGACTGCCCCAACCTGGAGCTCATCGGACACCAGGACGGCCCTTCGGCCAGGAGGAGCGCTCCCCTCAGGACTCTTTCCTCTGCAGAAACGTACTGCCAGTGGGGACTTACTTACTCTTTGGGACCCTTGGCCGACAGCGCAAATCGGGGCACAAGTTCTTAGCCCCTCTGTAGCACATGCTGAAACCTCACGGTGTTTCCCACAGCTGGGACCAGCCGTGCCAGCAGCACAGATGGGAGGTCGCTTGACATACGCCTGCCAGCTCCCACCCCTCCCTGCTCCCCTTGGCCCCTCTGCGTGTGGCATCCAGGGGCAGACACACCCCTGAATACCCAAGGAATGCCCACGACGTCTGTGTGTCAGGAGGGATGTGGCTGCAGTCAGCCACTGGCCCCTTTCTCCTCAGTCAGCAGAGCTAGAAACCCCGCAGTCCCTCTCCATCATCGAACAGGGCCTACAACCACACTGGGACAGGTGTGTGCTCATGCAGACAGTTGAACACACAACACACAGACACACACACGCACACACACACACACACACACATGCACGCCGGTGGGAGGGTGGTGCAGAGGGACAGGATGTGGGTTTGGAGGGACCGTGAGGGACCCTGAGGAACCGCCTCCTTAGTCCTCCAGGGACACGTGGTTTTGCGGTGATCCTGACTAGAGGAAGCATGCACGGGACGGCATCACAGCAATGCAGGGCACGCTTCCAGGAGAAAGGGTACAGGGAGAAGCTCTCCAAGCGGGGTGAACGGGGCGGTAGCAGAGCCACCGGGCCACGAGTGCCCCGCTCGGCACGCCCCTTCCCCTGCCCTGAAGAACACGGCTCCCATGTAGAGAGGTGTGCCCTTTCCCGTCCTTCTCCCTGACCTGCCAAGCAAGAGCGGTGGTCTCTCCACAACCAAGCCCTGCCCTGCCCTGCCCCCGTGCCTTACATCCCCCGCACACACGGAATCCCACAGGCCAGGGCTGATCTCCTACTGGCCGTGTGCTGGGTCCCCCATACACATCCACACACAGACACATAGGGCTTCTGAACTTGTTTATGACTCGCCCGCCATCCCTGGCGATCTGGGTGCTGGACACTCTCTAGAGCTGGCCCTGAAGATCTGTTCCCCCACGTCTGTCCTGTGCAGGCAGAGCACCACGTAGACTCGTCCACCCGTCTCTCACAACGCTGGACGCCTCCTCCACTGCTTCTCGTTGGTCCAACTCTGATGCTCTGCGGTGTCCACGTCCGCACAGCTGCCGTGCCCGCGACACACACACACAAACACACGACACACGGACGCACAAGGGAGGTGTTCGTGACACTGCCTCATGCCGAGGATCGCTAAGGCGGCGGTGACCGAGGGCCCTGTCCTTGTGGGATCCCGCTTCCTCCTCCTCTAGGGCTTCACCACCCTCCTCCAGATGGCCTAGTACCATTGCCAAGAATGGCCCTGTGAGATGGGTGAGTGTTCAGAGAAATGGGGTGGAGGAGCCTTGCTTCTCCGGAACGACCTGAGACTTTCTGGCTCACACCTGGCTCACCGGATGAACTTGCCCCAGTGGACACCCTGCCCTGGGTGTGTGCCCTGAGTTCCCTCGCCAGGGTCCCTACTCTCCCTCCAGCCGCTCCCTGGGTGATCCGGGGCCCAGGGTCCTCTGAGCCTCAGTTTCCAAACTGAGTCCCAAACCCGACTGTGCCCTGGCACCTCCCACACATATTTCAGGACGCAGTGGCCCGGCTACTCACCGACAGGTCCTCCTGTCTGCTCAGTGTCGTCGGCTGCCTCCCTGCCTCAGGTAGTACCGCAAGGGATTGCGCCACAGGTCCTCGATGATGATCTGGTAGGGGAAACCGCCCAGGTGAGCACGGGGCCCGGGCCCCCTTCCCAGGCTGCCCCCATTGCCATCACCAATGCTAATGAAGGCCTCAGCGGCCCCACCTCGGCAATCTTGTTAGACCCTGGGCAGCTGGGATCGCACAACCACTTGAAGAAGGTAAGGCTGGTGGAGTCGAGTCTTCGGCTGGGAGCTCCACGTTCTTCATCCCAGAACCACTGCACTGGAGTGGACCGAGTCGCCCTGTATCCTGCAGGAAGGGAAAATTCAGGGGAGGCCCTGCACTGCCTAGGACCCACACCCTGTCGCCCTCTCTCCCGCTCTCCTCTCAGCCTCTCTCCATCCTGTGCCGGCTCTGGCTTCCACTTGTGTCCCTGCACACTCCCTGCTCCTCCCGAGTGCCCACCTGCCCCCGCCGGCCCGCCCCCGGCACGCTCGAAGCTCTAGCCCACTCCTACCGGCAATGCTAAGGTGATACTCCTTAAGGATCACTTTGTTCTGGAAGTAGGGGTTGTTCCCAAAGAAGAACATCAAGGTGCTGTGGTCCTTGGGACGGCCCAGTTCCTCCACCTGCAACATAAAAGAAAGACGAGGGGAAGGGGACTTGTCCTCCACGGGTCCCGAGATGCTCCCTGCATCCTCCGCTGAACAATACTACCGGGCCCTCCCTTGCCCAAATTCCACTCCCAGTGGTCCTACCCCCGCCACCCACTCCCAGCGCTGACCTCCAAATCGGTCATGTAGCTGAGCACATCTTTGTCCTGGTCACCCGTCACGGCTGATATCTGGGGGTGATTCAGGATCTGCCTTGGGTCAAGGAGCCTCGCCTTCAGCGCTATGGAAGGAGAGCCAGGACCAACCCAGCCCTTCCCGGTGAGAGGAAGGGCCCCAAACAGGGCACGGGTAGAACCACCAGGCCCTGCTGCCCTCCCAAGCCACTCAGCTCCTGCACTTTCATCACAGCTGCTCAATATCAGCAGGTGCCTTGGCTTCCAGTGCCTCCGAGAGGGTCTGCGCCCGGCAGGACAAGGTCAAGGGCCTGCCTGTTCTCCCTTCCACCGTCGTCACCCTGGCCTGTGTGTTTGGCAGGCACGCAGTGACTGCTTTGGGTGTCCAGATGTGGTCGGTCGCGCTCTCAGGGCCGTGTTTGCTTATGTGTTGGCCTGCAGGCCTGTGTGCTGGAGGGGCCTTCTGCGCCCACAAAGGGGCCACTCATCTTCCTTAGCCTGGCTGCACACCCACAGGGCAAAGGGAGGGCCCGTTAGGTTCAGCGAGAGAGGGAGGGAAGGGGGTTGGGTGGCAACGGGGGGGAAAGCAAAGGAGAGACAGAGACAGAGATACCCACACAGGAGGAAGGGACACAGAGGGAGGGCAGAGGGGAGCGAGGGAGAGGGTGGGAGGCACATAGAGGGGAGAGACACGGAGGGAGCAAACGGGGGGTGGGGGGGCGCCTGGGCATGTGGCCGCAGCCTGGCTGTGTAGGGCCTGAGGAGACAGTTTGCAGCACCGCATACAGCGTGTCTGGGTTTCTGATGTACGGGGAAGCCTGGCGGCCTGCTGAATGACTCTGGAAGCCGCATGAGGACGCAGCAGTGGGTGGGCACTGTACTCTTTGGAAAAGAACACAGGCTCTGAAGGACAGGGAAGGGGGTGGCCTGCCTCTCAATGGGCATGCCCCACGCAGCCGGCAGGACGTTTCCTTCCAGGACCTGCTCCGAGCCAAGGGTGGAACTACACTAGACATGCAGGGTGTGGACATGTGATCCATGACACCTGGGAGAGGGTTGGGAGTGCTCCCTGCAGTCCCAGAGCATTTGCCTGCAGCTTCTGCTCAGACGTGGTCTCCACAAGCCTCAGCCCTTGCCTTCGCCCCACCTTCAAGGCCCACGCCCCTGTGCTGCGCCTTATACGGACGGGGGACCCACTCCCACTGGGGGTGGAGAGGGGCCGGGGACCCTTTCCCCCAGCGCTCCTGCCCCTGGCAGAGCCTCTGCTGGTCCCTTCCTCCCAGTGGACCTCCACCGCAGACAAACCCAAGCCCAGCAGGAAAAAGGATACCGCCTGGGCCCAGAAGCCGGGGATGCGCTGGATGATGGCCCTTCTTCGAGCCAGGTGAGAACTCCGCTTCTGATTCATCCTGCGCTTGAGCCGCAAGTAGGCCCTGGTAGCTTGGGCATCCACAGAGCTGAGCGCGAACTGAACCATCTCCAGCGCGGCAAGTGGTGCGCCGGCTGTCTCGGGACCCGGCCCTGACTCCCCCTGCTGCAGCTGCTGCAGCTGCTCTTCCTGCTGTGCTTGCACCGCCTCCTGGTCTTCCTCGGCCACGACCTCCACCACCGCCATGATATCCTCCACCACCAGCACCAACTCGTCCCCGGGGCCGGCCTGCTCTCTGCCCTGCTGGGCCTCCGCACCCAGCACAGCCTCTGCGCCCATCCCCCCGGCACCTAGGGCCTGCAGCGGCCCCGCCTCACCCCAGGCGCCTGCCTGGGCGCAGGGCTCCGGCGCCTCACGGCCCCCCTCCAGGAACAAGGTGCTCCACGATGGCAGGGCAGCCCCGCCTTGCCCGGAGCCCGCCGCGCTCTCCATGTGGTGCTGGTGCTGAGGGAGCAGAGCCCGCAGCGGAGGGAAGGAGCTGGAGGAGCCAGCACCTGGCTCCCGCACGCGCCCGGCAGGTGGAGCTCTGGCGCCCCCAACTGGTGGCGGGAAGCAGAGGCCTCCAAGAGGCCGGAGGCTGGTGAAGGCATGCGCAGAAGAGCTAGGGACCAGATGGCCACGGGGCGACGGTGACGCGACGCCACGCATGCGGCCTTTGTGACACGGAGCCCTGAGTCACGCCCAGGCCGCTGGACACAGCGCGTAGGGACAATGACAGGGCGGAGCGTGTGCCCGCCCAGACCCCCGCCCCTCGGCGCCCAAGGCACCAGCCAGGGAGCCGGCCTGTGTGCCTCCTCCTCCGGGGTGGCCTCCGCATCTGGAACCTGGTCTATTCCCGGCTATCACCTGCCAGGCCATGAGCCGGAGGTCCCTCATATCACACAGCCCGTGTTGCCTTTCCCGGCCGTCCAGGGGGACCAGGCTGCTGGCACTGGGGAATTCCAATGCAACGGCTCATGAGGGTGACCCCCTGACCCCCGGAAGCCTCCCCCGGCCCTTTCTTAGTGACCCTGAAGGAAAGCCCTGGAGCCATTCCCTGGTGCTCCAACCACCGCCAGATCGCTGTGCCCATGGCCTTCCCGCATTTACCCGAACGGTGGCGAAGGGTGTCAGGGGGCCGCCCATCAGGATCCAGGATGCAGGGGCTGCCTCCCTCACCCCCTCCGCGCCCGGACTCTCCTCAAAAGAGAGGAAACACACACACATAAGTGGCCTCAAATTAGCAAAGAGCCAAGGTCCCTGGCCACCCCACGCTGCCTACAGAGCTACTAACACAGCCCCAGGGAGGTCCGGGATTCGGACTCGGTGGCATGCCAATGGGCAGGCCATGTAGCCTACACAGTGACTCGGGGTAGTCTTTCGTCAAAGCCGCTGGTAGGACTTGCTCCCGCTGTACTTTCCTCTGCCACACCCTTCTCTGTCTGGCTCTCTTCCCATCTTTGCTTTCTCCTTCCTTGGGTGACTCTCGTGTCCTCCTTCCCTCCTGCTCTAACTGCCAAGGATGTCAGAGCTCCAGCAGAATGGTCCACGGAGCCTGCTTTTATCCACCTTCCTGAGGAGCTGAGGCTGCTGGGCCGCTCCACTGCCTTTGGTCCCCCCACTGGCTGCATGTTCCTGCTGTGTCTGTCACCGAGTGGACTACCTGCCTGCGAGGGGATATGGCAGCGAGCATTGGCAGCACACGTGCCCTTTCTCCGGTACTCACCAGGTCCTTCGGGACAGTCCCACGCCTCATGGCGGTCCCCACCTTGGGTGAACATTGAGGTGCCCGAGGGACACCGCCTAAAGTGCCAGGAAGGCCCCGTGGGTGATGCCAAGGCCGCGAGGGTTAGTGTTGCATTGTGGGAGGGCCTCATTTAAAAGGAATGGGTCTGGGCGCCTGGAGGATTTCAACCGGAAAGGGGCAGGAGGGTCCCCCTTGGGGTAAAGTGCGGGGCTTTTGGCGGTAGCACGTTTCAGTGTTTCAAATCTGCTTGTCGACGCAAATGAGGAAGGGAGCAAAACCAAAGGCCATATGGCGGGAGAAGCAAAATTTTCTACCACCGTCCCTGAGACAGCCCAGACGTTGGAGTTACCACTACAGTCCTAAGTACACTAGCTCTTGTCATGTTGCTCGAGCCCCTGAAGGAAGCTCCTGAGGCAATACTGCACCAGAAGCAGCACAGCCGTGGAAATGGAGAAGGCTGGGGGCTCCAGGTGATGGGAGACGGGGAAGAGAGCAAGAGGGGGGAGAGAGGGAGAGTAGGACTGAGGAGGGAGGAAAAGGGAGGGAGGGGAAGGAAGAGAGAGGAGGGAGAGAGGAGGGAGAGGGACACAGAAGGGAGAGGGGGAGGAGAGGGAGAGGGTGAAGAGAGGGAAAGGAGGGGAGAAGTAGAGGAGGAGGGAGGGGGAAGAAGAGAGAGGAGGGAGAGAGGAGGGAGAGGGACACAGAAGGGTGAGGGAGAGAGGAGGGAGAGGGAGAGGAGGGATGGAGAGGAGAAGCGAGGGAAAGGGAGAGGGAGAGAGGAGGGAGAGACTCTGCAGGGAGAGAGGAAGGGAGAGAGGGAGAGGGAGGGAGAGGGGTCAGCTCATGCTGACCACCAGCAGGCACAAATTGGGAATGCCAGGAAGAGGTGGGAGAGAGGAAGAGGCAGCCAGTGCATGAGGACCTAAGGTGATAAAGCTTTGCCACTTTGCGGACAATGCTGACTCTGCACATCCAAGGAGCCCAATGCAGTCCTAGTGGAAGGAAGGATCCAAAGGGATGCCCAGGCCAATGGGCTCTTGTCTTTGGTGCAAAGGCAAGGACAGGCCTCTCGGCAGCCCACAGAGGCGGGACTGACCCATCACACCCCGGGGTTCCTCAGTGGGAGGAAGAGCCAGCTTCCCCTTAGGATGGACGGTGGCCAGAAGGCAGTGGGTGATAACCTTCAACACGTTCAGGGAAAAAGAGTGTAACGTAAAGGTTATGGTCGCCAAGGACGCCCGAGAAAATATGCACCAGGCATCAGGAGAAGGAGTGAGAGGATGAGCCTAGGGTGGTAGGGAGAGGGCCGTGGGGTGGCGGTGGGGGTGTGTGGCTCTAAGATAAGCAGAGTCCTACCCGCTGAAAGGAAGCCGGTCACTAGACCCTTAAGTCAAAGGGCTAGCCTGAGATACAAGGCATCCCCGTAAAGTACTCGCAGAGGAAACAGGAGAGCAGGATTTGCCTATGGAACCACGCTGCGTTGCCTGTGTGGCCTGAAGGACAAGTGCATCCAAGCAGGGGCACGTGTAGGATCGTCGGCTCAGCATGCACAGAGCTGGGTCTTGTAAGCTGTGGGAACGTGAAGTGGAGGCACGACACCCAGCCGGGAGCAGGCCCCTCGCCCACTACGTCAACCAAGTCCACCTATGGGCAAACCTGGGTTCCCCCAGGCTGGGGTGTTCCCTGCAACTGTGAGTGGGGAGGGTCCCCAAGAAGGGGCGTTCAGCGTAGAATCGGTAAAGCACTGTCTACCGTGGAGGAAGCCAGCCCCTTCCCAGAAGGAAGCCTACGGGTGGGAGCACCCATGTGTAGGAAGCTAACAGAGCAGGAGGCGGGCAAGCAACCCCAGGGTAGAGCAGTGATGACGGGGTGAACAGGGTCGGGGAGGGCTCAAGGGTGTGAACACTGAGTTCCGCCAGGCGCAGGAGTTCTACCGACCCAAGGTGCCCCGGGCCTGCAGGTGGCAATATTGGCTGCGTCCGTAGCGTTGGGATCAGCCAAGCGTTTGCGGAGGAATTTCAGAACGAAGGGGCAGGAAGGGCCTCTTGGAGGTCCCCGCATGTCCCTGACGGTGCCTTGTGTACCTCGCTCACGCACAAGGTCTCGGAGGCCTAGCGGAGCTCGATCCAGTGGTGCCAGAGATGTCCGCCTGTCTCCCAGACACACGAAGCGGACAGCAAAGGAGGACGTAACGCAGGAATTGAGGATGGAAAGGGGCATGGGTTACACAGAAACCAAGTACCACAGTGGCGGACGTCAGTCGGTCCTGCTCAGGAGCAGGCTACGCGGCAACACAGCAAGATGGGGAGGGCAGCAGGATGTTCTGCCTTTGAAAACCTGCCCACATCAACGCACTGTGCAAGAGACTGAGGCCACAAAGTAGTTGAAAGCGGGAAAAGGGAGAACGATGAGTGACCTTCGGCCCTAAGCGGGGCGGCTGAGGACCCTTTGGTGAGCCCCTCGCTGCCCGGCAGGAGGATCTTGGCCCTTCCTCTGTTTCCAAGGAGGCGTCACTGCGCCACCCTACGGTACAGGAAGTGAAGGACTTCTCGGGACTCACCAAAGATTCCTAACGCACCCCCGTCGGAGGAGGAGAGGATTCTGACCCCGAAATGGATGAAACGGGGTCCAATTCACAGGTGGACAGACTCAGAGACAGGAACCCTTACGCCAACCCATTGGCAGGCCAACGGCCCGGCAGCTGTAGCCAAGCAGAGACTCGCAAAGCCCAAAGCACTCCTAGAGGCACAGCTGTGCCTATCTGGGCTCAGCACGGATGCGAGATGGGAGACCTGACGGCACAGGCACAGCCGGGCCAAGACACGCCAAGGCATGTTCGGGAAGACAGACTAACACGGGCAAAGAGGGACGCTTTACACAGACAAGAACACGAAGATCCAGAAGGGCCAGGGACACACAAGTGGTTCAGAGCCATGGAACCAGAACACTAGTGAACTCCTGATGTGGTCCTCTCCGATGAGACAGCAGTCTGGGATCCAGGACTGTGGGTCCCTCAGTGCCCGGGTTCTCGGTCATGCCGCGTCGTGGAAAGGAGATGTAGTCCAGAAGAGGAGTGGTGGGCAGCAGGGCAAAGTTTATTCAGCAAGTGTACAGAGCTCCCCCAAAGGGTTGCTGCGTTCCTGTTCAAGTTTAGGGGGTTTGGGGCGCCTGGGTGGCTAGACGCTTAAGCGTCTGCCTTCGGCTCAGGTCCTACAGCCAGGCTCCTGGGATCGAGCCCCGCTTCGGGCTCCCTGCTCGACGGGAAACCTGCCTCTCCCTCTCCCTCGGCTGTTTCCCTGCTTGTGCTCTCTCTCTCTCTCTCTCTCTCTCTCTCTCTGTCAGATAAATAAATAAATGAATAAATAAATAAATAAATAAATAAATAAATAAATAAATAAATAAATAAATAAATAAGTTTAAATAAAATAAAGTTTCAGGATCTTGGAAGCCATGGTAATGTACAAAACAAAAGTTTAGGGAGTTGGATAAGCTCTTTCAAACCTGGAGTGTGGGGCCCTGTGGAATCCCTGATAAGGTGTTGCAATCACGGCTTTGATCCTGCCCCTGTCTACCTATGGGGTTATTGTTCACGTGTGGAAGGGTCTTGTGGGCTGACACCTGGAGACTAACTGTCTCAGCTTGTGACAGGGACCAGTGATTCGTGCCTCTTGGTGGTGCTTACCTTGTGGGGTCTTCAGCGGAGAGAGGGCCTTGGGCAAACGCCTTAAGCCCATGTGGAAACAGGAATCTCAGCACCACAGTGGTCATGGGACAGACAGCACACCGCTGCGTGGACTGGGCCTTGCCAGTCCTGAGGAACCATACCACCCCTCCCGCACGCCTCCGCCTCTTTGTCGTCTGGGGGAGCCCAAACGAGGGCCCTAGGGAGTCAGGGCACTAGAGATGCCCGCAGAGCGTGGCTGTGTGAGCTTGTGTGTGCCAGGACATGTGAGGGAGTGGAGTGTGTGTGGGGGTGGGTGACTGAGGGTGCACCTGAGTGTCTGTGTCAGCTTGTGGGTGCGGCTGTTTGAGTGTGTGTGTGAGGACGCAGTGTCTGTGCACCACTGTGTGTGAGCGTGCGTGTGTGTGTGTCCCCCTGCAATCTCTCCTTTCTCCTGGGCCCTTGTGCCGGGACGAGAGGGTCATGTTTCCTACCCTCCCAGCTCCCTCTGTCCCCTCTCCCACAGTCCCTCCATACAGCCTGGCCCTCACTCCTTAACGTGGTTGCTGGTCCTCAGAGCCTGACTGTGTCAGCAGGAGGCTGTGTGCGTTCCTAGACCTGGGGAGAGCAGTGGCACTGGGTTCGACAGAGTCATGGACCTTGAGTCCTCCCCCCATGGAATGTGCGGTGGGTGTGTCTGAGGCCATCCACCAGGGAGCATCCCTGGAGGCCACCATCGGCGTCCACCTAACCTGGCTACTGGACGTGTTTGTCCCTGGCTCGTTATTCCCTTTCCTTGAACTCCCTCATTTCCCCAGGGAAGAGATGAGCCCCGGTTGGCTGGCCTTTCGATCAGGTCTTCTCCCTGCCCAGCCCCACTGGGCCTGGGGGAACGGTACCTCTGCCCCCTGGGATGCAGTCCCAGACCATGCGTGTCCTAGCCCTGTGGGCAAGCCTACAGGACAGGCCGATCCACAGACTGGGGAAGCCCAGGCGCAGAAGGAAAACACCGACATGCAGCCGCTGTGTTCAGTCAGTCCCCTGGAGCCCCTTCCAGGAGGAAGAGTGCGTGTCCCAGAGCACACAGACACACACGCACACACACACACACACACACACACACACGGAAACACACTTGACGTTGTTTATTTACATTTCGATATTTCTCCAGGGCTCCCGGGGCCTCAACAGGCCGTGTTTCACCCCGGCACCTGTCTTCAGTTATTTCCTGCAGAGAGGAAGCGGGTTGACCCTTCGGCTCCTTCTGAAGTTTCCGGACTGCTTTCCGTCAAGTGCGATGGTCCTCATCCTCATTTCAACATCATGAAGCTCCCTAGACGAGATGGCACACACACACACACACACGCACACGCACAAGCACGCACGCGGGGACACACGTGCACTCGGACACAGGAGGAGAGCAGTGGGTATCTTCCCTGGGCCATACTTAAGGTTGCTTGAGGGTTTCAAGGTTCTTGTCGGGAATGGCGTTCATTCTCCCCTGGCCAAGCCCCTGCCCCCGACTGTGATCGCTTTATGTTTCCTCCAGCCACGTATGAACGAGCGTGCTCCTTCATGACTGCCCGCGGGCCAGTGGGCTTGGCAAAGGAGATGCCTCCGGAATTTAAGGGGACAACTGTGGTGATCAACACAGAGAAGGGACGGGAAGGCGGGGTGCGGCTTTGCACCAGGACACCCAGACATTTGGGCCAAGGGTGCCTCTGGTCACCCTTGTAATGCGCTGCTCACAGACCTGAGGCTGCGGTTCACGGGCCACAGAATGACAGTTGCCGCAAGTGCAGGCGCTGAGCCGGCTTTGCTTCTCCGGCTCTGCTCCATGACGCTGTGGCCTCGCCTGCCTCAAGCTTCCCCAGGCACAACCCGTTTGGCACTGCACCTCCCCACGTTCCATGTCAGGGTGACGTGCTTTGTCCCGGGGTCGCTGTCTCGGAGTGTTCCTGTGAACCTCAGTGTCTCCCTTTGTGTAGCCCAGGGCCCAGGGATCCCGACAGCACACGTCTCGGCGCCCACGCCCTGGGCTCCTCACCTGTCGTCCTCTCAGTTCCCTCTCCTGCTGCCTTCTTGCTCACATAATACTGCAGGGGATTGGGCCACAGGTCGTCCATGATGATCTGGCAGGAGAAACGGGGGCGGGGCTCAGGTGTCCATCCCAAGCAGCTGGAGAAGCCAGCAAGGTCATTTACGCTGTGTGTCACAGGGCCCCACCTCAGCTATCCTGCTAGCCCCGGCAAAGCTGTGGTCAGAGAACCAGTTGAAGAAGTTAAGGCTGCTGTTGTGGTGCCTGCGGCTGTGGGCCTCTCGTTCGAAATCCTGGTGCCACTGGATGGGAGGGGAATGAGATGGCCCGTACCCTGCAGGAAGACGAGTGTGTGAGAGGGTGCTGGGTAATGAGTCGGGGAAGGCAACCCGCCCTCCTCCACCTGCCACCGCCCATCCAGACAGCGGCCTCTTACCAGCAGCGCTGACGACATACTCCTTCACAACCACTTCATTCCGGAAGTAGGAGTTCTTGCGAAAGAAGAGCAGGATGTGGCGGCACTCACGGGGAAACCGCAGTTCCTCCACCTGCCCGGCGGGAAAGTGGGGCAGAGGCGTGAAAGCTCTGTCCAGCAGACCTTGACCCTCCTGACTTGGGGGAGGACTCACTTTGGCCACCCTCTCCTCTCCTGTCCCCCACCCCGGCCTCAGTCTCCCGGGCCAGACCTTCAAATCCGTCAGGTAGCCAAGTATGCCTTCATCTTGCTCACTGATCATGGCTGACATCTGCGAGTGGTTCACAAACTGCTTTCGGTCAAGGAGCTCCGAGGGCTGGAGATGAAAGAGCTACAGCAACAGAGCGAGTCTGGACAGCAACCGGGCACTGTCTCCCCTCTCCGCCGCGGGGTCCCACTACCTCCGCCCCGGCTGCCTCAAGGACTACGGCGCCCCGTGGTGCTACATATCTCAGCAGGGACACAGGCAGCTGGCATCCTGAGAGACACCCCTCCCGCCCCACACCCCCTCCACAGCTCATCCTCGTGTGATGATGGCTAGGCAGAACTAGCGCGTTCCCGGACAGCACACATTCCTGCCTCAGGCTGACCGGGTGGGCTCTCACCACCCCTTGCCTGCAGCATTCTACCCAGGGGAACCTGTGCTTGGTGTGAATGTGTTTTGGGTGAAGAGACCCTGCTGCTATTCCTGACTCTGACCCGAACCAGTGCTCCTAGACGCCCAGCGGAGTTTCAGTGCCTCGTGCGACACCCAGAGCACCCTGCGGCCCCCACGCCCAACCGGAACCAGGATTTCCAGGCTGTCTTGATCCCCACGGCATGAGCGTGTCCTCTGCAATGCTGCGGGGCGTGAGAGGGGTTCCCCCCCATGATGCATGTTGATAGTCAACAGCCCCCTCCCTCTCGTTCCTCATGCACTGGCCCAGATACATCGGAATCCCTCAGTGACAGCATGAAGGATACAGCCTTGGCCCAGAAGCCAGGGATGCCCCGGATAATGGCGCTTCGGTGTTCCAGGTGACGCTGCCGCCTCTGACATGACTTGAGCTTGAGCCGAGAGTAGGACCTGCTGGCTTGCTTATTCACGGGCTCCAGCTCGGACTGCAGGGCCCCTAGAGCCTCGAGCGGGGACAGGGATGGACCCCGCCGTGCCTCTGGCTGTTCTTCCCCTTCCTGCTTCTCCTGCGCCTCTTCCTCCTTCTGGCCCTCCTCCCTGGCCTCCTCCTGCACAGCCACCTCCTCAGCCTCTTCAGCCTTCTCCCCTTCCTCAGGCTGCTCCCACTCCTCGGCCTCCTCTTCCTCAGCCACCTGCTCTTCACCATCTGCGTCCTCCTCCTTCTTAGCCTCCTCCTCCTTGGCCTCAGATGCTCCGTCCACAGAATCCTCCTCAGCCTTCTCCGCCTCCTCATGCTCTTTCTCCGTGGACTTCTCATTTCCCTCATCAGCTTCCTCCCCCACCTCCGTAACCTCTTGGAGGTATATCTCAGACTCTTCCGCAACAGCCCCCTCCTCAGTGTCCTCCTTCTCATCCTCAACAGCCTCCCCTTCCTCAGCCTCTTCAGGCCGTGCCACCACTTCAGCTTTCTCCTCTTCCTCAGACTTGACTGTGTCCTGAGACTCCACCGCAACTTTGGCTTCCTGCTCAGCCTCCTTGTCCTCCTCCTCCTCTGATTCCTCTACAGTGTGCTCCCCTTCAACCTCCTCTACACCAGGGTCCAGCGCTACCATGATATCCACCACCACCACCAACTCGTCCCCCGGGCCGACCTGCTCTCTGCCCTGCTGGGCCTCAGCACCCACCACAGCCTCTGCGCCCAGCCCGGCGGCACCTAGGGCCTGCAGCGGCCCTGCCTCCCCCCAGGCGCCTGCCTGGGCGCGGGGCCCCGACGACTCACGACCCCCTCCAGGACCAAGGTGGTGCAGGACGGCGGGGCAGCCCCGCCTCCCCCGGAGCCCGCCGAGCTCTCCATTTGGTCCTGGTCGCGAGGGAGCAGAGCCAGCAGCGGAGAGGAGCTGGAGGTGAGAGCACGTGGCTCCCGCAAATGGTCGGGCAGGTGGAGCTATGGCGCCCCTAGTCGTCTGCGGGAGGCAGCGTCCTCCCAGAGGCCGTAGGCCGCTAAACGCATGCGCACAAGGGATTGCGGGCATGCTGTGTCGCCCCAGGATGACGCTGTATCACGTATGCGGCCTTGGTGGGAATGAGTCCTGAGCTAGCCCAGGACAAGGGAGAACCCCGCGTCCAATCAGGTAACGGCTGGTGGGCGTGCCCACGCAGGGCCCCGCCCCTCGCGCTGCAGGCACCACTCAGGGAGCCAGCTGCGGCGCCCCCGCCTGCCGTCCCGCCGGGACACACCTCCACCTTCACCCCTCCCGCCGCTTCCTCCCGGGGGGCCCTCCGCCTGGTATTTGAAGCCAGGCAATGCCAGGCTGTCCCTAGCCTACCCGAATAGACTCCTCTAGGACTCAGGACACGGTACACACCCCCGGGAGCCCTGGACCAGTGTGTGTGGAAAGCGTCAGCCCATGCCCCGGAGAATCTAGGGCAATTCCAGGACACAGGTGCCCCGATGCTCTCTGCCAGGCCAGCGTGGGGGGAAAAGCGTGGCCACAGTTTGTTCCAGCCCATGTCCTTTGCTACTCAGGAGAAGAGTGACAAAGAGTGCTCTGTCCATCTGCGTGCCTGTGCTTTCTTCTTGCTCTCCTCTCCGTCTTCCTCTAAGTCTTTGGGTTCAGGTGCTCTTTCTCTGGCCCCTCACTGGCCACACGGTCTCTAGGGGAGAAGGACTTCAGGACAGAAGATGCATTCACCCCTCTGAGCAGCTCTTTTCCCTGGGCATAAAAGCCCTGTCCCCCTCTGTGACTGGCACCCAGTCAGGTGACCCTGGGAAAGGTCCCAAGCGGGGTCCCACAGCAGCACACTCACCCAACAACCACGCAAGCAGACACGCAGTGTGTTTGCCCTGGAGGACAGAGAAACTGACCCTTAGAGGAGCCACGAGCATAGAGCAAAGGGGACCCTGAAGAGGATGTCTGGGTGAACCCTGTTAAGAGGGTGGCAGGTGATGCCGTCTGCTGGCCTGGAGCCACCTGTCTGTCTGCTGTTAGGGAGGTCAGGCGGCAAGGAGCCGAGGACGGCACCCAGGACACACGTAGCAGGAATGCACACGCCTTTCCCACTAGACACAGAATGTCTTGTGCTGCATTGTGCCAACACTGCGAATGCCATGGAAAGGGGTTCCCGGCTCGCCTGGCCTGCAGAAGAGAACGTACCCTTCCTAGCCTTGGCCCGTCCAGGCCACCCGGGTCAGACCGTGAGCGGAATATCAGGCCGGGCCACCACGGCCCCGCGGCGGGCTCCCAGTCGTGGTGAGAGGACACCCAGAGTGTGCTTGTAAGCCGGCACAGTAAGCTTTGGGCAGTTGCTTTGGTGCCAATGCAAGCCAGTCTCTCCAGGCATGACTGAAAAGTAGGGCCTTCTTCCACACCCACTTAGTCCTCGGTGCCGGCAAAGTGCCTCACGAGCCATGCCCCGGAGACGGCGTGGCAACGTAAGACTTACTCCCTGGCAGCTGATGCCTGCATCCAATCAACCCCACCTCATTCCACGGCAGACAGGTCTGCCACGTGGCCGAGGCAGCACGGCGCCTTGCTCTGGGGGCACAGGGCATGTGGCTACCGTCCAGCCTTTCCTCTCCCTTTTATAGCTGGGAGGTCCTTCCCGAAAGCCCAGAGGAAGCCCAGAAGGTTCCAGGGAAAACAGGCATGGTGGGCTGGCCCTTTCTGGGGACTTCTAGGGCCTAAGGCATGCTGGCCGGTCCCGTGGGACCAGCGGGGTCCATGGGTCTTCAGCTCCACCTTGCAGACATGAAGAATCCTAGGGACCAGACCATGGGAGCTGCCAGGTTGCCCTGCAGCTTAGGAGTCAAGGAGCCGGGAAGACGTGTATGAGGGAACAGCCTTTCCAGTGGCTCAAGGGAAGCTCCCTGTGCCCACGGCACTGCGGCTCTCCAGCGCACTACTCTGTTCCTGAGGAGTGTATCGGGCTTCAGATCCCCACCACTGCCGCACAGTGGTGCCACCTAGTGCTGTTCCGGACATGGGGCCATGGGCCCAGCAGGGCTTCCAGAGCCCGAAGGCCAGAACCCTCCTCTACCTACAGCTAGCTGCTCCGACAAGCAGGAAGGAACAGAGTTCCCCAAAGACGAGAGGCCAAGAGTCCAAACAGGCTGAGCTGTCAGCATAGCAGCCCAGGGGCCACTGGGTCGCTCACACAGAGACCATTGATAGGCAACAGGAAGACAGAGCTGGGGCCCACATTGCGAGGTCCAGTTGTGGCAGAGCTAGTGGGGAACGTCACCTGGGGAAGTGCGTCCTCCGGGGTGTGCTGGTGGTGGGAGCCAGCTCAGGGGTAGTGAGAGGTGTAGATTTGGGAAGCGCCTGTCGACTCAGGAGCAGCCAGCTAGGTGCCCCTCGGTGAGGCAGAGAACACGGGCCCTGAGGGTCCACCTCCTCTCCTTTCCCTCTTCTCCACCTGGTCCACAGGAGGCAGAGATGACCGCCCCAACCTGGAGCTCATCGGACACCAGGACGGCCCTTCGGCCAGGAGGAGCGCTCCCCTCAGGACTCTTTCCTCTGCAGAAACATACTGCCAGTGGGGATTTACTTACTCTTTGGGACCCTTGGCCGAGAGCGCAAAACAGGGCACAAGTTCTTAGCCCCTCTGTAGCACATGCTGAAACCTCACGGTGTTTCCCACAGCTGGGACCAGCCGTGCCAACAGCACAGATGGGAGGTCGCTTGACATACGCCTGCCAGCTCCCACCCCTCCCTGCTCCCCTTGGCCCCTCTGCGTGTGGCATCCAGGGGCAGACACACCCCTGAATACCCAAGGAATGCCCACGACGTCTGTGTGTCAGGAGGGATGTGGCTGCAGTCAGCCACTGGCCCTTTCTCCTCAGTCAGCAGAGCTAGAAACCCCGCAGTCCCTCTCCATCATCGAACAGGGCCTACAACCACACTGGGACAGGTGTGTGCTCATGCAGACACTTGAACACGCAACACACACACACACACACGCACACACACACACACACACGCCTGTGGGTGGGTGGTGCAGAGGGACAGGACGTGGGTTTGGAGGGACCGTGAGGGACCCTGAGGAACCGCCTCCTTAGTCCTCCAGGGACACGTGGTTTTGCGGTGATCCTGACTAGAGGAAGCATGCACGGGACGGCATCACAGCAATGCAGGGCACGCTTCCAGGAGAAAGGGTACAGGGAGAAGCTCTCCAAGCGGGGTGAACGGGGCGGTAGCAGAGCCACCGGGCCATGAGTGCCCCGCTCGGCACGCCCCTTCCCCTGCCCTGAAGAACACGGCTCCCATGTAGAGAGGTGTGCCCTTCCCGTCCTCCTCCCTGACCTGCCAAGCAAGAGCGGTGGTCTCTCCACAACCAAGCCCTGCCCTGCCCTGCCCCCGTGCCTTACAGCCCCCGCACACACGGAATCCCACAGGCCAGGGCTGATCTCCTACTGGCCGTGTGCTGGGTCCCCCATACACATCCACACACAGACACATAGGGCTTCTGAACTTGTTTATGACTCGCCCGCCATCCCTGGCGATCTGGGTGCTGGACACCCTCTAGAGCTGGCCCTGAAGATCTGTTCCCCCACGTCTGTCCTGTGCGGGCAGAGCACCACGTAGACTCGTCCACCCGTCTCTCACAACGCTGGACGCCTCCTCCACTGCTTCTCGTTGGTCCAACTCTGATGCTCTGCGGTGTCCACGTCCGCACAGCTGCCGTGCCCACGACACACACACACAAACACACGACACACGGACGCACAAGGGAGGTGTTCGTGACACTGCCTCATGCCGAGGATCGCTAAGGCGGCGGTGACCGAGGGCCCTGTCCTTGTGGGATCCCGCTTCCTCCTCCTCTAGGGCTTAACCACCCTCCTCCAGATGGCCTAGTACCATTGCCAAGAATGGCCGTGTGGCTCTGGGAGGCCACGGGGTGGTCCGTAACACGGAGGGACGTCGGAGCGTCTCGGGACAAGGGAGCCCCACTCGAAAAATTTGGCAGACTGTCCCCACCTGAAAAGCCAGCAGGAGAACTGAGGACCCGGCGGACGGCCATGGGTGAGTGTTCAGAGAAATGGGGTGGAGGAGCCTTGCTTCCCCCGAACGACCTGAGACTTTCTGGCTCACACCTGGCTCACCGGATGAACTTGCCCCAGTGGACACCCTGCCCTGGGTGTGTGCCCTGAGTTCCCTCGCCAGGGTCCCTACTCTCCCTCCAGCCGCTCCCTGGGTGATCCGGGGCCCAGGGTCCTCTGAGCCTCAGTTTCCAAACTGAGTCCCAAACCCGACTGTGCCCTGGCACCTCCCACACATATTTCAGGACGCAGTGGCCCGGCTACTCACCGACAGGTCCTCCTGTGTGCTCAGTGTCGTCGGCTGCCTCCCTGCCTCAGGTAGTACCGCAAGGGATTGCGCCACAGGTCCTCGATGATGATCTGGTAGGGGGAACCGCCCAGGTGAGCACGGGGCCCGGGCCCCCTTCCCAGGCTGCCCCCATTGCCATCACCAATGCTAATGAAGGCCTCAGCGGCCCCACCTCGGCAATCTTGTTAGACCCTGGGCAGCTGGGGTCGCACAACCACTTGAAGAAGGTAAGGCTGGTGGAGTCGAGTCTTCGGCTGGGAGCTCCACGTTCTTCATCCCAGAACCACTGCACTGGAGTGGACCAAGTCGCCCTGTATCCTGCAGGAAGGGAAAATTCAGGGGAGGCTCTGCACTGCCTAGGACCCACACCCTGTCGCCCTCTCTCCCGCTCTCCTCTCAGCCTCTCTCCATCCTGTGCCGGCTCTGGCTTCCACTTGTGTCCCTGCACACTCCCTGCTCCTCCCGAGTGCCCACCTGCCCCCGCCGGCCCGCCCCCGGCACCCTCGAAGCTCTAGCCCACTCCTACCGGCAATGCTAAGGTGATACTCCTTAAGGATCACTTTGTTCTGGAAGTAGGGGTTGTTCCCAAAGAAGAACATCAACCTGCTGTGGTCCTTGGGACGGCCCAGTTCCTCCACCTGCAACATAAAAGAAAGACGAGGGGAAGGGGACTTGTCCTCCACGGGTCCCGAGATGCTCCCTGCATCCTCCACTGAACAATACTACCGGGCCCTCCCTTGCCCAAATTCCACTCCCAGTGGTCCTACCCCCGCCACCCACTCCCAGCGCTGACCTCCAAATCGGTCATGTAGCTGAGCACATCTTTGTCCTGGTCACCCGTCACGGCTGATATCTGGGGGTGATTCAGGATCTGCCTTGGGTCAAGGAGCCTCGCCTTCAGCGCTATGGAAGGAGAGCCAGGACCAACCCAGCCCTTCCCGGTGAGAGGAAGGGCCCCAAACAGGGCACGGGTAGAACCACCAGGCCCTGCTGCCCTCCCAAGCCACTCAGCTCCTGCGCTTTCATCACAGCTGCTCAATACCAGCAGGTGCCTTGGCTTCCAGTGCCTCCGAGAGGGTCTGCGCCCGGCAGGACAAGGTCAAGGGCCTGCCTGTTCTCCCTTCCACCGTCACCCTGGCCTGTGTGTTTGGCAGGCAGGCAGTGACTGCTTTGGGTGTCCAGATGTGGTCGGTCCCGCTCTCAGGGCCGTGTTTGCTTATGTGTTGGCCTGCAGGCCTGTGTGCTGGAGGGGCCTTCTGCGCCCACAAAGGGGCCACTCATCTCCCTTAGCCTGGCTGCACACCCACAGGGCAAAGGGAGGGCCCGTTAGGTTCAGCGAGAGAGGGAGGGAAGGGGGTTGGGTGGCAACGGGGGGGAAAGCAAAGGAGAGACAGAGACAGAGATACCCACACAGGAGGAAGGGACACAGAGGGAGGGCAGAGGGGAGCGAGGGAGAGGGTGGGGCGCACATAGAGGGGAGAGACACGGAGGGAGCAAACGGGGGGTGGGGGGGCGCCTGGGCATGGGGCCGCAGCCTGGCTGTGTAGGGCCTGAGGAGACAGTTTGCAGCACCGCATACAGCGTGTCTGGGTTTCTGATGTATGGGGAAGCGTGGCGGCCTGCTGAATGACTCTGGAAGCCGCATGAGGACGCAGCAGTGGGTGGGCACTGTACTCTTTAGAAAAGAACACAGGCTCTGAAGGACAGGGAAGGGGGTGGCCTGCCTCTCAATAGGCATACCCCACGCAGCCGGCAGGACGTTTCCTTCCAGGACCTGCCCCCTGAGCCAAGGGTGGAACTACACTAGACATGCAGGGTGTGGACATGTGCTCCATGACCCCTGGGAGAGGGTGGGTAGTGCTCCCTGCAGTCCCAGAGCATTTGCCCGCAGCTTCTGCTCAGACGTGGTCTCCACAAGCCTCAGCCCTTGCCTTCCCCCCACCTTCAAGGCCCACGCCCCTGTGCTGCGCCTTATACGGACGGGGGACCCACTCCCACTGGGGGTGGAGAGGGGCCGGGGACCCTTTCCCCCAGCGCTCCTGCCCCTGGCAGAGCCTCTGCTGGTCCCTTCCTCCCAGTGGACCTCCACCGCAGACAAACCCAAGCCCAGCAGGAGAAAGGATACCGCCTGGGCCCAGAAGCCGGGGATGCGCTGGATGATGGCCCTTCTTCGAGCCAGGTGAGAACTCCGCTTCTGATTCATCCTGCGCTTGAGCCGCAAGTAGGCCCTGGTAGCTTGGGCATCCACAGAGCTGAGCGCGAACTGAACCATCTCCAGCGCGGCAAGTGGGGCGCCGGCTGGCTCGGGACCCAGCCCTGACTCCCCCTGCTGCAGCTGCTGCAGCTGCTCTTCCTGCTGTGCTTGCACCGCCTCCTGGTCTTCCTCGGCCACGACCTCCACCACCGCCATGATATCCTCCACCACCAGCACCAACTCATCCCCGGGGCCGGCCTGCTCTCTGCCCTGCTGGGCCTCCGCACCCAGCACAGCCTCTGCGCCCATCCCCCCGGCACTTAGGGCCTGCAGCGGCCCCGCCTCACCCCAGGCGCCTGCCTGGGCGCAGGGCTCCGGCGCCTCACGGCCCCCCTCCAGGAACAAGGTGCTCCAGGATGGCAGGGCAGCCCCGCCTTGCCCGGAGCCCGCCGCGCTCTCCATGTGGTGCTGGTGCTGAGGGAGCAGAGCCCGCAGCGGAGGGAAGGAGCTGGAGGAGCCAGCACCTGGCTCCCGCACGCGGCCGGCAGGTGGAGCTCTGGCGCCCCCAACTGGAGGCGGGAAGCAGAGGCCTCCAAGAGGCCGGAGGCTGGTGAAGGCATGCGCAGAAGAGCTAGGGACCAGATGGCCACGGGGCGACGGTGACGCGACGCCACGCATGCGGCCTTTGTGACACGGAGCCCTGAGTCACGCCCAGGCCGCTGGGCACGGAGCGTAGGGACAATGACAGGGCGGAGCGTGTGCCCGCCCAGACCCCCGCCCCTCGGCGCCCAAGGCGCCAGCCAGGGAGCCGGCCTGTGTGCCTCCTCCTCCGGGGTGGCCTCCGCATCTGGAACCTGGTCTATTCCCGGCTATCACCTGCCAGGCCATGAGCCGGAGGTCCCTCATATCACACAGCCCGTGTTGCCTTTCCCGGCCGTCCAGGGGGACCAGGCTGCTGGCACTGGGGAATTCCAATGCAACGGCTCATGAGGGTGACCCCCTGACCCCCGGAAGCCTCCCCCGGCCCTTTCTTAGTGACCCGGAAGGAAAGCCCTGGAGCCATTCCCTGGTGCTCCAACCACCGCCAGATCGCTGTGCCCATGGCCTTCCCGCATTTACCCGAACGGTGGCGAAGGGTGTCAGGGGGCCGCCCACCAGGATCCAGGATGCAGGGGCTGCCTCCCTCACCCCCTCCGCGCCCGGACTCTCCTCAAAAGAGAGGAAACACACACACATAAGTGGCCTCAAATTAGCAAAGAGCCAAGGTCCCTGGCCACCCCACGCTGCCTACAGAGCTACTAACACAGCCCCAGGGAGGTCCGGGATTCGGACTCGGTGGCATGCCAATGGGCAGGCCATGTAGCCTACACAGTGACTCGGGGTAGTCTTTCGTCAAAGCCGCTGGTAGGACTTGCTCCCGCTGTACTTTCCTCTGCCACACCCTTCTCTGTCTGGCTCTCTTCCCATCTTTGCTTTCTCCTTCCTTGGGTGACTCTCGTGTCCTCCTTCCCTCCTGCTCTAACTGCCAAGGATGTCAGAGCTCCAGCAGAATGGTCCACGGAGCCTGCTTTTATCCACCTTCCTGAGGAGCTGAGGCTGCTGGGCCGCTCCACTGCCTTTGGTCCCCCCACTGGCTGCATGTTCCTGCTGTGTCTGTCACCGAATGGACTACCCGCCTGCGAGGGGATATGGCAGCGAGCATTGGCAGCACACGTGCCCTTTCTCCGGTACTCACCAGGTCCTTCGGGACAGTCCCACGCCTCATGGCGGTCCCCACCTTGGGTGAACATTGAGGTGCCCGAGGGACACCGCCTAAAGTGCCAGGAAGGCCACGTGGGTGATGCCAAGGCCGCGAGGGTTAGTGTTGCATTGTGGGAGGGCCTCATTTAAAAGGAATGGGTCTGGGCGCCTGGAGGATTTCAACCGGAAAGGGGCAGGAGGGTCCCACTTGGGGTAAAGTGCGGGGCTTTTGGCGGTAGCACGTTTCAGTGTTTCAAAATCTGCTTGTCGACGCAAACGAGGAAGGGAGCAAAACCAAAGGCCATATGGCGGGAGAAGCAAAATTTTCTACCACCGTCCCTGAGACAGCCCAGACGTTGGAGTTACCACTACAGTCCTAAGTACACTAGCTCTTGTCATGTTGCTCGAGCCCCTGAAGGAAGCTCCTGAGGCAATACTGCAGCAGAAGCAGCACAGCCGTGGAAATGGAGAAGGCTGGGGGCTCCAGGTGATGGGAGACGGGGAAGAGAGCAAGAGGGGGAAGAGAGGGAGAGTAGGACTGAGGAGGGAGGAAAAGGGAGGGAGGGGAAGGAAGAGAGAGGAGGGAGAGAGGAGGGAGAGGGACACAGAAGGGAGAGGGGGAGGAGAGGGAGAGGGTGAAGAGAGGGAAAGGAGGGGAGAAGTAGAGGAGGAGGGAGGGGGAAGAAGAGAGAGGAGGGAGAGAGGAGGGAGAGGGACACAGAAGGGTGAGGGAGAGAGGAGGGAGAGGGAGAGGAGGGATGGAGAGGAGAAGAGAGGGAAAGGGAGAGGGAGAGAGGAGGGAGAGACTCTGCAGGGAGAGAGGAAGGGAGAGAGGGAGAGGGAGGGAGAGGGGTCAGCTCATGCTGACCACCAGCAGGCACAAATTGGGAATGCCAGGAAGAGGTGGGAGAGAGGAAGAGGCAGCCAGTGCATGAGGACCTAAGGTGATAAAGCTTTGCCACTTTGCGGACAATGCTGACTCTGCACATCCAAGGAGCCCAATGCAGTCCTAGTGGAAGGAAGGATCCAAAGGGATGCCCAGGCCAATGGGCTCTTGTCTTTGGTGCAAAGGCAAGGACAGGCCTCTCGGCAGCCCACAGAGGCGGGACTGACCCATCACACCCCGGGGTTCCTCAGTGGGAGGAAGAGCCAGCTTCCCCTTAGGATGGACGGTGGCCAGAAGGCAGTGGGTGATAACCTTCAACACGTTCAGGGAAAAAGAGTGTAACGTAAAGGTTATGGTCGCCAAGGACGCCCGAGAAAATATGCACCAGGCATCAGGAGAAGGAGTGAGAGGATGAGCCTAGGGTGGTAGGGAGAGGGCCGTGGGGTGGCGGTGGGGGTGTGTGGCTCTAAGATAAGCAGAGTCCTACCCGCTGAAAGGAAGCCGGTCACTAGACCCTTAAGTCAAAGGGCTAGCCTGAGATACAAGGCATCCCCGTAAAGTACTCGCAGAGGAAACAGGAGAGCAGGATTTGCCTATGGAACCACGCTGCGTTGCCTGTGTGGCCTGAAGGACAAGTGCATCCAAGCAGGGGCACGTGTAGGATCGTCGGCTCAGCATGCACAGAGCTGGGTCTTGTAAGCTGTGGGAACGTGAAGTGGAGGCACGACACCCAGCCGGGAGCAGGCCCCTCGCCCACTACGTCAACCAAGTCCACCTATGGGCAAACCTGGGTTCCCCCAGGCTGGGGTGTTCCCTGCAACTGTGAGTGGGGAGGGTCCCCAAGAAGGGGCGTTCAGCGTAGAATCGGTAAAGCACTGTCTACCGTGGAGGAAGCCAGCCCCTTCCCAGAAGGAAGCCTACGGGTGGGAGCACCCATGTGTAGGAAGCTAACAGAGCAGGAGGCGGGCAAGCAACCCCAGGGTAGAGCAGTGATGACGGGGTGAACAGGGTCGGGGAGGGCTCAAGGGTGTGAACACTGAGTTCCGCCAGGCGCAGGAGTTCTACCGACCCAAGGTGCCCCGGGCCTGCAGGTGGCAATATTGGCTGCGTCCGTAGCGTTGGGATCAGCCAAGCGTTTGCGGAGGAATTTCAGAACGAAGGGGCAGGAAGGACCTCTTGGAGGTCCCCGCATGTCCCTGACGGTGCCTTGGGTACCTCGCTCACGCACAAGGTCTCGGAGGCCTAGCGGAGCTCGATCCAGTGGTGCCAGAGATGTCCGCCTGTCTCCCAGACACACGAAGCGGACAGCAAAGGAGGACGTAACGCAGGAATTGAGGATGGAAAGGGGCATGGGTTACACAGAAACCAAGTACCACAGTGGCGGACATCAGTCGGTCCTGCTCAGGAGCAGGCTACGCGGCAACACAGCAAGATTGGGAGGGCAGCAGGATGTTCTGCCTTTGAAAACCTGCCCACATCAACGCACTGTGCAAGAGACTGAGGCCACAAAGTAGTTGAAAGCGGGAAAAGGGAGAACGATGAGTGACCTTCGGCCCTAAGCGGGGCGGCTGAGGACCCTTTGGTGAGCCCCTCGCTGCCCGGCAGGAGGAGCTTGGCCCTTCCTCTGTTTCCAAGGAGGCGTCACTGCGCCACCCTACGGTACAGGAAGTGAAGGACTTCTTGGGACTCACCAAAGATTCCTAACGCGCCCCCGTCGGAGGAGGAGAGGATTCTGACCCCGAAATGGATGAAACGGGGTCCAATTCACAGGTGGACAGACTCAGAGACAGGAACCCTTACGCCAACCCATTGGCAGGCCAACGGCCCGGCAGCTGTAGCCAAGCAGAGACTCGCAAAGCCCAAAGCACTCCTAGAGGCACAGCTGTGCCTATCTGGGCTCAGCACGGATGCGAAATGGGAGACCTGACGGCACAGGCACAGCCGGGCCAAGACACGCCAAGGCATGTTCGGGAAGACAGACTAACACGGGCAAAGAGGGACGCTTTACACAGACAAGAACACGAAGATCCAGAAGGGCCAGGGACACACACGTGGTTCAGAGCCATGGAACCAGAACGCCAGTGAACTCCTGATGTGGTCCTCTCCGATGAGACAGCAATCTGGGATCCAGGACTGTGGGTCCCTCAGTGCCCGGGTTCTCGGTCATGCCGTGTCGTGGAAAGGAGATGTAGTCCAGAAGAGGAGTGGTGGGCAGCAGGGCAAAGTTTATTCAGCAAGTGTACAGAGCTCCCCCAAAGGGTTGCTGCGATCCTGTTCAAGTTTAGGGGGTTTGGGGCGCCTGGGTGGCTAGACGCTTAAGCGTCTGCCTTCGGCTCAGGTCCTACAGCCAGGCTCCTGGGATCGAGCCCCGCTTCGGGCTCCCTGCTCGACGGGAAACCTGCCTCTCCCTCTCCCTCGGCTGTTTCCCTGCTTGTGCTCTCTCTCTCTCTCTCTCTCTCTCTCTCTCTGTCAGATAAATAAATAAATGAATAAATAAATAAATAAATAAATAAATAAATAAATAAATAAATAAATAAATAAATAAATAAGTTTAAATAAAATAAAGTTTCAGGATCTTGGAAGCCATGGTAATGTACAAAACAAAAGTTTAGGGAGTTGGATAAGCTCTTTCAAACCTGGAGTGTGGGGCCCTGTGGAATCCCTGATAAGGTGTTGCAATCACGGCTTTGATCCTGCCCCTGTCTACCTATGGGGTTATTGTTCACGTGTGGAAGGGTCTTGTGGGCTGACACCTGGAGACTAACTGTCTCAGCTTGTGACAGGGACCAGTGATTCGTGCCTCTTGGTGGTGCTTACCTTGTGGGGTCTTCAGCGGAGAGAGGGCCTTGGGCAAACGCCTTAAGCCAATGTGGAAACAGGAATCTCAGCACCACAGTGGTCATGGGACAGACAGCACACCGCTGCGTGGACTGGGCCTTGCCAGTCCTGAGGAACCATACCACCCCTCCCGCACGCCTCCGCCTCTTTGTCGTCTGGGGGAGCCCAAACGAGGGCCCTAGGGAGTCAGGGCACTAGAGATGCCCGCAGAGCGTGGCTGTGTGAGCTTGTGTGTGCCAGGACATGTGAGGGAGTGGAGTGTGTGTGGGGGTGGGTGACTGAGGGTGCACCTGAGTGTCTGTGTCAGCTTGTGGGTGCGGCTGTTTGAGTGTGTGTGTGAGGACGCAGTGTCTGTGCACCACTGTGTGTGAGCGTGCGTGTGTGTGTGTCCCCCTGCAATCTCTCCTTTCTCCTGGGCCCTTGTGCCGGGACGAGAGGGTCATGTTTCCTACCCTCCCAGCTCCCTCTGTCCCCTCTCCCACAGTCCCTCCATACAGCCTGGCCCTCACTCCTTAACGTGGTTGCTGGTCCTCAGAGCCTGACTGTGTCAGCAGGAGGCTGTGTGCGTTCCTAGACCTGGGGAGAGCAGTGGCACTGGGTTCGACAGAGTCATGGACCTTGAGTCCTCCCCCCATGGAATGTGCGGTGGGTGTGTCTGAGGCCATCCACCAGGGAGCATCCCTGGAGGCCACCATCGGCGTCCACCTAACCTGGCTACTGGACGTGTTTGTCCCTGGCTCGTTATTCCCTTTCCTTGAACTCCCTCATTTCCCCAGGGAAGAGATGAGCCCCGGTTGGCTGGCCTTTCGATCAGGTCTTCTCCCTGCCCAGCCCCACTGGGCCTGGGGGAACGGTACCTCTGCCCCCTGGGATGCAGTCCCAGACCATGCGTGTCCTAGCCCTGTGGGCAAGCCTACAGGACAGGCCGATCCACAGACTGGGGAAGCCCAGGCGCAGAAGGAAAACACCAACATGCAGCCGCTGTGTTCAGTCAGTCCCCTGGAGCCCCTTCCAGGAGGAAGAGTGCGTGTCCCAGAGCACACAGACACACACGCGCACACACACACACACACACACACACACACACGGAAACACACTTGACGTTGTTTATTTACATTTCGATATTTCTCCAGGGCTCCCGGGGCCTCAACAGGCCGTGTTTCACCCCGGCACCTGTCTTCAGTTATTTCCTGCAGAGAGGAAGCGGGTTGACCCTTCGGCTCCTTCTGAAGTTTCCGGACTGCTTTCCGTCAAGTGCGATGGTCCTCATCCTCATTTCAACATCATGAAGCTCCCTAGACGAGATGGCACACACACACACACACACGCACACGCACAAGCACGCACGCGGGGACACACGTGCACACGGACACAGGAGGAGAGCAGTGGGTATCTTCACTGGGCCATACTTAAGGTTGCTTGAGGGTTTCAAGGTTCTCGTCGGGAATGGCGTTCATTCTCCCCTGGCCGAGCCCCTGCCCCCGACTGTGATCGCTTTATGTTTCCTCCAGCCACGTATGAACGAGCGTGCTCCTTCATGACTGCCCGCGGGCCAGTGGGCTTGGCAAAGGAGATGCCTCCGGAATTTAAGGGGACAACTGTGGTGATCAACACAGAGAAGGGACGGGAAGGCGGGGTGCGGCTTTGCACCAGGACACCCAGACATTTGGGCCAAGGGTGCCTCTGGTCACCCTTGTAATGCGCTGCTCGCAGACCTGAGGCTGCGGTTCATGGGCCACAGAATGACAGTTGCCGCAAGTGCAGCCGCTGAGCCGGCTTTGCTTCTCCGGCTCTGCTCCGTGACGCTGCGTGGCCTCGCCTGCCTCAAGCTTCCCCAGGCACAACCCGTTTGGCACTGCACCTCCCCACGTTCCATGTCAGGGTGACGTGCTTTGTCCCGGGGTCGCTGTCTCGGAGTGTTCCTGTGAACCTCAGTGTCTCCCATTGAGTAGCCCAGGGCCCAGGGATCCCGACAGCACACGTCTCGGCGCCCACGCCCTGGGCTCCTCACCTGTCGTCCTCTCAGTTCCCTCTCCTGCTGCCTTCTTGCTCACATAATACTGCAGGGGATTGGGCCACAGGTCGTCCATGATGATCTGGCAGGAGAAACGGGGGCGGGGCTCAGGTGTCCATCCCAAGCAGCTGGAGAAGCCAGCAAGGTCATTTACGCTGTGTGTCACAGGGCCCCACCTCAGCTATCCTGCTAGCCCCGGCAAAGCTGTGGTCAGAGAACCAGTTGAAGAAGTTAAGGCTGCTGTTGTGGTGCCTGCGGCTGTGGGCCTCTCGTTCGAAATCCTGGTGCCACTGGATGGGAGGGGAATGAGATGGCCCGTACCCTGCAGGAAGACGAGTGTGTGAGAGGGTGCTGGGTAATGAGTCGGGGAAGGCAACCCGCCCTCCTCCACCTGCCACCGCCCATCAAGACAGCGGCCTCTTACCAGCAGCGCTGACGACATACTCCTTCACAACCACTTCATTCCGGAAGTAGGAGTTCTTGCGAAAGAAGAGCAGGATGTGGCGGCACTCACGGGGAAACCGCAGTTCCTCCACCTGCCCGGCGGGAAAGTGGGGCAGAGGCGTGAAAGCTCTGTCCAGCAGACCTTGACCCTCCTGACTTGGGGGAGGACTCACTTTGGCAACCCTCTCCTCTCCTGTCCCCCACCCCGGCCTCAGTCTCCCGGGCCAGACCTTCAAATCCGTCAGGTAGCCAAGTATGCCTTCATCTTGCTCACTGATCATGGCTGACATCTGCGAGTGGTTCACAAACTGCTTTCGGTCAAGGAGCTCCGAGGGCTGGAGATGAAAGAGCTACAGCAACAGAGCGAGTCTGGACAGCAACCGGGCACTGTCTCCCCTCTCCGCCGCGGGGTCCCACTGCCTCCGCCCCGGCTGCCTCAAGGACCACGGCGCCCCGTGGTGCTACATATCTCAGCAGGGACACAGGCAGCTGGCATCCTGAGAGACACCCCTCCCGCCCCACACCCCCTCCACAGCTCATCCTCGTGTGCTGATGGCTAGGCAGAACTAGCGCGTTCCCGGACAGCACACATTCCTGCCTCAGGCTGACCGGGTGGGCTCTCACCACCCCTTGCCTGCAGCATTCTACCCAGGGGAACCCGTGCTTGGTGTGAATGTGTTTTGGGTGAAGAGACCCTGCTGCTATTCCTGACTCTGACCCGAACCAGTGCTCCTAGATGCCCAGCGGAGTTTCAGTGCCTCGTGCGACACCCAGAGCACCCTGCGGCCCCCACACCCAACCGGAACCAGGATTTCCAGGCTGTCTTGATCCCCACGGCATGAGCGTGTCCTCTGCAATGCTGCGGGGCGTGAGGGGGGTTCCCCCCCATGATGCATGTTGATAGTCAACAGCCCCCTCCCTCTCGTTCCTCATGCACTGGCCCAGATACATCGGAATCCCTCAGTGACAGCATGAAGGATACAGCCTTGGCCCAGAAGCCAGGGATGCCCCGGATAATGGCGCTTCGGTGTTCCAGGTGACGCTGCCGCCTCTGACATGACTTGAGCTTGAGCCGAGAGTAGGACCTGCTGGCTTGCTTATTCACGGGCTCCAGCTCGGACTGCAGGGCCCCTAGAGCCTCGAGCGGGGACAGGGATGGACCCCGCCGTGCCTCTGGCTGTTCTTCCCCTTCCTGCTTCTCCTGCGCCTCTTCCTCCTTCTGGCCCTCCTCCCTGGCCTCCTCCTGCACAGCCACCTCCTCAGCCTCTTCAGCCTTCTCCCCTTCCTCAGGCTGCTCCCACTCCTCGGCCTCCTCTTCCTCAGCCACCTGCTCTTCACCATCTGCGTCCTCCTCCTTCTTAGCCTCCTCCTCCTTGGCCTCAGATGCTCCGTCCACAGAATCCTCCTCAGCCTTCTCCGCCTCCTCATGCTCTTTCTCCGTGGACTTCTCATTTCCCTCATCAGCTTCCTCCCCCACCTCCGTAACCTCTTGGAGGTATATCTCAGACTCTTCCGCAACAGCCCCCTCCTCAGTGTCCTCCTTCTCATCCTCAACAGCCTCCCCTTCCTCAGCCTCTTCAGGCCGTGCCACCACTTCAGCTTTCTCCTCTTCCTCAGACTTGACTGTGTCCTGAGACTCCACCGCAACTTTGGCTTCCTGCTCAGCCTCCTTGTCCTCCTCCTCCTTTGATTCCTCTACAGTGTGCTCCCCTCCAACCTCCTCTACACCAGGGTCCAGCGCTACCATGATATCCACCACCAGCACCAACTCGTCCCCCGGGCCGGCCTGCTCTCTGCCCTGCTGGGCCTCAGCACCCAGCACATCCTCTGCGCCCAGCCCGGCGGCACCTAGGGCCTGCAGCGGCCCTGCCTCCCCCCAGGCGCCTGCCTGGGCGCGGGGCCCCGACGCCTCACGGCCCCCCTCCAGGACCAAGGTGGTGCAGGACGGCGGGGCAGCCCCGCCTTCCCCGGAGCCCGCCGAGCTCTCCATGTGGTCCTGGTCGCGAGGGAGCAGAGCCAGCAGCGGAGAGGAGCTGGAAGTGAGAGCACGTGGCTCCCGCAAATGGTCGGGCAGGTGGAGCTCTGGCGCCCCTAGTTGTCTGCGGGAGGCAGAGTCCTCCCAGAGGCCGTGGGCCACTGAACGCATGCGCACAAGGGATAGCGGGCATGCTGTGACGCCCCAGGATGACGCTGTATCATGTATGCGGCCTTGGTGGGAATGAGTCCTGAGCTAGCCCAGGACAAGGGAGAACCCCGCGTCCAATCAGGTAACGGCTGGTGGGCGTGCCCACGCAGGGCCCCGCCCCTCGCGCTGCAGGCACCACTCAGGGAGCCAGCTGCGGCGCCCCGCCTGCCGTCCCGCCGGGACACACCTCCACCTTCACCCCTCCCGCCGCTTCCTCCCGGGGGGCCCTCCGCCTGGTATTTGAAGCCAGGCAATGCCAGGCTGTCCCTCGCCTACCCGAATAGACTCCTCTAGGACTCAGGACACGGTACACACCCCCGAGAGCCCTGGACCAGTGTGTGTGGAAAGCGTCAGCCCATGCCCCGGAGAATCTAGGGCAATTCCAGGACACAGGTGCCCCGATGCTCTCTGCCAGGCCAGCGTGGGGGGAAAGTGTGGCCACAGTTTGTTCCAGCCCATGTCCTTTGCTACTCAGGAGAAGAGTGACAAAGAGTGCTCTGTCCATCTGCGTGCCTGTGCTTTCTTCTTGCTCTCCTCTCCGTCTTCCTCTAAGTCTTTGGGTTCAGGTGCTCTTTCTCTGGCCCCTCACTGGCCACACGGTCTCTAGGGGAGAAGGACTTCAGGACAGAAGATGCATTCACCCCTCTGAGCAGCTCTTTTCCCTGGGCATAAAAGCCCTGTCCCCCTCTGTGACTGGCACCCAGTCAGGTGACCCTGGAAAAGGTCCCAAGCGGGGTCCCACAGCAGCACACTCACCCAACAACCACGCAAGCAGACACGCAGTGTGTTTGCCCTGGAGGACAGAGAAACTGACCCTTAGAGGAGCCACGAGCATAGAACAAAGGGGACCCTGAAGAGGATGTCTGGGTGAACCCTGTTAAGAGGGTGGCAGGTGATGCCGTCTGCTGGCCTGGAGCTACCTGTCTGTCTGCTGTTAGGGAGGTCAGGCGGCAAGGAGCCGAGGACGGCACCCAGGACACACGTAGCAGGAATGCACACGCCTTTCCCACTAGACACAGAATGTCTTGTGCTGCATTGTGCCAACACTGCGAATGCCATGGGAAGGGGTTCCCGGCTCGCCTGGCCTGCAGAAGAGAACGTACCCTTCCTAGCCTTGGCCCGTCCAGGCCACCCGGGTCAGACCGTGAGCGGAATATCAGGCCGGGCCACCACGGCCCCGCGGCGGGCTCGCAGTCGTGGTGAGAGGACACCCAGAGTGTGCTTGTAAGCCGGCACAGTAAGCTTTGGGCAGTTGCTTTGGTGCCAATGCAAGCCAGTCTCTCCAGGCATGACTGAAAAGTAGGGCCTTCTTCCACACCCACTTAGTCCTCGGTGCCGGCAACGTAAGACTTACTCCCTGGCAGCTGATGCCTGCATCCAATCAACCCCACCTCATTCCGCGGCAGACAGGTCTTCCACGTGGCCAAGGCAGCACGGCGCCTTGCTCTGGGGGCACAGGGCATGTGGCTACCGTCCAGCCTTTCCTCTCCCTTGTATAGCTGGGAGGTCCTTCCCGAAAGCCCAGAGGAAGCCCAGAAGGTTCCAGGGAAAACAGGCATGGTGGGCTGGCCCTTTCTGGGGACTTCTAGGGCCTAAGGCATGCTGGCCGGTCCCGTGGGACCAGTGGGGTCCATGGGTCTTCAGCTCCACCTTGCGGACATGAAGAATCCTAGGGACCAGACCATGGGAGCTGCCAGGTTGCCCTGCAGCTTAGGAGTCAAGGAGCCGGGAAGACGTGTATGAGGGAACAGCCTTTCCAGTGGCTCAAGGGAAGCTCCCTGTGCCCACGGCACTGCGGCTCTCCAGCGCACTACTCTGTTCCTGAGGAGTGTATCGGGCTTCAGATCCCCACCACTGCCGCACAGTGGTGCCACCTAGTGCTGTTCCGGACATGGGGCCATGGGCCCCAGCAGGGCTTCCAGAGCCCGAAGGCCAGAACCCTCCTCTACCTACAGCTAGCTGCTCCGACAAGCAGGAAGGAACAGAGTTCCCCAAAGACGAGAGGCCAAGAGTCCAAACAGGCTGAGCTGTCAGCATAGCAGCCCAGGGGCCACTGGGTCGCTCACACAGAGACCATTGATAGGCAACAGGAAGACAGAGCTGGGGCCCACGTTGCGAGGTCCAGTTGTGGCAGAGCTAGTGGGGAACGTCACCTGGGGAAGTGCGTCCTCGGGGGCGTGCTGGTGGTGGGAGCCAGCTCAGGGGTAGTGAGAGGTGTTGATTTGGGAAGCGCCTGTCGACTCAGGAGCAGCCAGCTAGGTGCCCCTCGGTGAGGCAGAGAACACGGGCCCTGAGGGTCCACCTCCTCTCCTTTCCCTCTTCTCCACCTGGTCCACAGGAGGCAGAGATGACCGCCCCAACCTGGAGCTCATCGGACACCAGGACGGCCCTTCGGCCAGGAGGAGCGCTCCCCTCAGGACTCTTTCCTCTGCAGAAACGTACTGCCAGTGGGGACTTACTTACTCTTTGGGACCCTTGGCCGACAGCGCAAATCAGGGCACAAGTTCTTAGCCCCTCTGTAGCACATGCTGAAACCTCACGGTGTTTCCCACAGCTGGGACCAGCCGTGCCAGCAGCACAGATGGGAGGTCGCTTGACATACGCCTGCCAGCTCCCACCCCTCCCTGCTCCCCTTGGCCCCTCTGCGTGTGGCATCCAGGGGCAGACACACCCCTGAATACCCAAGGAATGCCCACGACGTCTGTGTGTCAGGAGGGATGTGGCTGCAGTCAGCCACTGGCCCCTTTCTCCTCAGTCAGCAGAGCTAGAAACCCCGCAGTCCCTCTCCATCATCGAACAGGGCCTACAACCACACTGGGACAGGTGTGTGCTCATGCAGACACTTGAACACGCAACACACACACACACACACACACACACGCACGCCTGTGGGAGGGTGGTGCAGAGGGACAGGACGTGGGTTTGGAGGGACCGTGAGGGACCCTGAGGAACCGCCTCCTTAGTCCTCCAGGGACACGTGGTTTTGCGGTGATCCTGACTAGAGGAAGCATGCACGGGACGGCATCACAGCAATGCAGGGCACGCTTCCAGGAGAAAGGGTATAGGGAGAAGCTCTCCAAGCGGGGTGAACGGGGCGGTAGCAGAGCCACCGGGCCACGAGTGCCCCGCTCGGCACGCCCCTTCCCCTGCCCTGAAGAACACGGCTCCCATGTAGAGAGGTGTGCCCTTCCCGTCCTCCTCCCTGACCTGCCAAGCAAGAGCGGTGGTCTCTCCACAACCAAGCCCTGCCCTGCCCTGCCCCCGTGCCTTACAGCCCCCGCACACACGGAATCCCACAGACCAGGGCTGATCTCCTACTGGCCGTGTGCTGGGTCCCCCATACACATCCACACACAGACACATAGAGCTTCTGAACTTGTTTATGACTCGCCCGCTATCCCTGGCGATCTGGGTGCTGGACACCCTCTAGAGCTGGCCCTGAAGATCTGTTCCCCCACGTCTGTCCTGTGCGGGCAGAGCACCACGTAGACTCGTCCACCGTCTCTCACAACGCTGGACGCCTCCTCCACTGCTTCTCGTTGGTCCAACTCTGATGCTCTGCGGTGTCCACGTCCGCACAGCTGCCGTGCCCACGACACACACACACAAACACACGACACACGGACGCACAAGGGAGGTGTTCGTGACACTGCCTCATGCCGAGGATCGCTAAGGCGGCGGTGACCGAGGGCCCTGTCCTTGTGGGATCCCGCTTCCTCCTCCTCTAGGGCTTAACCACCCTCCTCCAGATGGCCTAGTACGATTGCCAAGAATGGCCGTGTGGCTCTGGGAGGCCACGGGGTGGTCCGTAACACGGAGGGACGTCGGAGCGTCTCGGGACAAGGGAGCCCCACTCGAAAAATTTGGCAGACTGTCCCCACCTGAAAAGCCAGCAGGAGAACTGAGGACCCGGCGGACGGCCATGGGTGAGTGTTCAGAGAAATGGGGTGGAGGAGCCTTGCTTCCCCCGAACGACCTGAGACTTTCTGGCTCACACCTGGCTCACCGGATGAACTTGCCCTAGTGGACACCCTGCCCTGGGTGTGTGCCCTGAGTTCCCTCGCCAGGGTCCCTACTCTCCCTCCAGCCGCTCCCTGGGTGATCCGGGGCCCAGGGTCCTCTGAGCCTCAGTTTCCAAACTGAGTCCCAAACCCGACTGTGCCCTGGCACCTCCCACACATATTTCAGGACGCAGTGGCCCGGCTACTCACCGACAGGTCCTCCTGTCTGCTCAGTGCCTTCGGCTGCCTCCCTGCCTCAGGTAGTACCGCAAGGGATTGCGCCACAGGTCCTCGATGATGATCTGGTAGGGGAAACCGCCCAGGTGAGCACGGGGCCCGGGCCCCCTTCCCAGGCTGCCCCCATTGCCATCACCAATGCTAATGAAGGCCTCAGCGGCCCCACCTCGGCAATCTTGTTAGACCCTGGGCAGCTGGGGTCGCACAACCACTTGAAGAAGGTAAGGCTGGTGGAGTCGAGTCTTCGGCTGGGAGCTCCACGTTCTTCATCCCAGAACCACTGCACTGGAGTGGACCGAGTCGCCCTGTATCCTGCAGGAAGGGAAAATTCAGGGGAGGCCCTGCACTGCCTAGGACCCACACCCTGTCGCCCTCTCTCCCGCTCTCCTCTCAGCCTCTCTCCATCCTGTGCCGGCTCTGGCTTCCACTTGTGTCCCTGCACACTCCCTGCTCCTCCCGAGTGCCCACCTGCCCCCGCCGGCCTGCCCCCGGCACCCTCGAAGCTCTAGCCCACTCCTACCGGCAATGCTAAGGTGATACTCCTTAAGGATCACTTTGTTCTGGAAGTAGGGGTTGTTCCCAAAGAAGAACATCAAGGTGCTGTGGTCCTTGGGACGGCCCAGTTCCTCCACCTGCAACATAAAAGAAAGACGAGGGGAAGGGGACTTGTCCTCCACGGGTCCCGAGATGCTCCCTGCATCCTCCGCTGAACAATACTACCGGGCCCTCCCTTGCCCAAATTCCACTCCCAGTGGTCCTACCCCCGCCACCCACTCCCAGCGCTGACCTCCAAATCGGTCATGTAGCTGAGCACATCTTTGTCCTGGTCACCCGTCACGGCTGATATCTGGGGGTGATTCAGGATCTGCCTTGGGTCAAGGAGCCTCGCCTTCAGCGCTATGGAAGGAGAGCCAGGACCAACCCAGCCCTTCCCGGTGAGAGGAAGGGCCCCAAACAGGGCACGGGTAGAACCACCAGGCCCTGCTGCCCTCCCAAGCCACTCAGCTCCTGCGCTTTCATCACAGCTGCTCAATACCAGCAGGTGCCTTGGCTTCCAGTGCCTCCAAGAGGGTCTGCGCCCGGCAGGACAAGGTCAAGGGCCTGCCTGTTCTCCCTTCCACCGTCACCCTGGCCTGTGTGTTTGGCAGGGAGGCAGTGACTGCTTTGGGTGTCCAGATGTGGTCGGTCGCGCTCTCAGGGCCGTGTTTGCTTATGTGTTGGCCTGCAGGCCTGTGTGCTGGAGGGGCCTTCTGTGCCCACAAAGGGGCCACTCATCTCCCTTAGCCTGGCTGCACACCCACAGGGCAAAGGGAGGGCCCGTTAGGTTCAGCGAGAGAGGGAGGGAAGGGGGTTGGGTGGCAACGGGGGGGAAAGCAAAGGAGAGACAGAGACAGAGATACCCACACAGGAGGAAGGGACACAGAGGGAGGGCATAGGGGAGCGAGGGAGAGGGTGGGAGGCACATAGAGGGGAGAGACACGGAGGGAGCAAACGGGGGGTGGGGGGGCGCCTGGGCATGGGGCCGCAGCCTGGCTGTGTAGGGCCTGAGGAGACAGTTTGCAGGACCGCATACAGCGTGTCTGGGTTTCTGATGTACGGGGAAGCCTGGCGGCCTGCTGAATGACTCTGGAAGCCGCATGAGGACGCAGCAGTGGGTGGGCACTGTACTCTTTGGAAAAGAACACAGGCTCTGAAGGACAGGGAAGGGGGTGGCCTGCCTCTCA